>NW_026020617.1:0-75865 GCF_900185275.1 Solanum verrucosum
CCAATCTATAACCCCAACTTAGGATGGGGGATGCCGTTCACACCCGGACACCCTGGTGGCAAGGTATAAACCCCTCACATGGTTGATGTTGGTCACACCCCAAGCATCCTAGGTGGTGAGATATAAACCTCTCACATGGTTGATGTTGGTCACACCCCAAGCATCCTAGGTGGTGAGATATATAAACCTCTCACATGGTTGTCCGGTTCTTTTCCCCCGGACCGGGCATGGTCATGCAACACTTTATATAGGAAATTCCCATTAGGCTCTAATGCAATCTCACGTATGGAATGAACATATACACAAGCTTAGTTTGTCATCAACACATCTCTGGATTTCCATACATCTCATAACTCAAGCTTTAAAGCATCGATTCATCAATTCTCCATAGTTGGACATTTTGTCAAACACCTTGAAGGCATGTAATGGAATCAAAGAGCATGGAAAATAGGGTAGTAATTATGCAGCCAAACCAGTGAACAACCTACAACAACACCTTTTTAACACCCACAATACCACATGAAAATCTCCACATCCATTCCAAATTTAGGTTCAAGTTCTAGAGTCACAACATGCTCAAAACAATCACTTTTCATGTTTAAAATTCAATGTGCAGGAAATTATTACAAAGAACAAGACTAATTTATGAATCTTAACTTAAACCATGAATTAGTGAGTAGAATAGAGTCTAGGCACTATGGGTGGAAGGACCCATGAGTTCAACACCACATACCTTGAGTTTTTATGAAGGTCTTGAGAGTGTCTTCAATGGAAGCTTGGAACTTGGAGCAAGAGTCTCTTCAATCTTGAGGAAGGTTTTGGATTAGGGTTCTTGAGAGAACTTGAGAGAAAATGTGTCTAAGTATGGGAGAGGTGTTTTGGGAAATGTTTTAGAGATGGGAATTGAACTAATGGTATATAGGAAATAACATATGCCCTTTGGAAAAATGGTCCAACACTTAGAAAAAAAAATGAGGCGGGTGAACAGTAAAAACGCTCACTGGAAATTGCCTTTCCTGCCGGACAGATTTTACGAAAATGGGCATAACTTCTTCGTCCGAACTCCGAATGAGGTGAAACGAAGTGCGTTAGGTAGCTAACTCAAAGGGCTTTCCATGGATATGTTATTGGCCACCCAATAATTTGTGTGCTAGGAGATATGACCCTCCAAAGTAGACCCTCGAAAAAGGCTTCACTTGGAAATTTCGGATTTTGATACGGTTGCTCTAAAATTTGGGTTAGACCCATTTCCCACTCAATTTGACCCCCTAAACAAGAATATGAAGTCGGATTTTCGAAAAACGAAACGGATTTTTTTTATATAGCTAAACAAGTTTCCGGTAACTTCCGAAGCACATTTTTAAGAACTTTTTGGGTCATTTCAATATCTCCCCCTTGGGAACATTCGTCCCCGAATGTGGAAGAGACGTACAAGGCAAGACTTAGTAAGAACATATCAGCCCCAACATGAATGCAAAAATTTTATTTAAACATCACTTCAAGATTTCAAAACTTAGTGTAAAGCATCCATAACTCATCAATTTAAACATATATGCACATTAATGATTCAGGGGCTGAAATGTAAGACTCAATGGAGTACAAAGGACTTGATTTAATACCTTAGGCTTGAGTGGAGTTGAATAGATAAGGATAACGTCTTTGCATGTCCGCTTCGGCCTCCCAAGTAGCACTCTCCACTTGTTGATTTCTCCAAAGCACCTTAACGGACGCCACTTCTTTGTTCCTCAACCTTTTAACTTGTCTATCTAAGATCTGAACCGGGACTTCTTCATACGTCAAATTATCTTCTACAACACCCACAACCTCAAGAGGTACAATAGCGTTAGGATCACCAACACATTTCCTCAACATCGATACATGGAATACCGGATGAACTAATTCCATCTCCTTGGGCAACCCCAACTCATAGGCTACTTTACCAACCCTTCTTATTATCTCATAAGGACCGACATACCTAGGACTTAATTTCCCCTTCTTACCAAACGAACCAACACCTTTCATTGGAGAAACTTTCAAATAAACCCAATCACCCACTTTGAATTCAAGATCCCGTCTCCTCACATCGGCATAAGAGTTTTGACGACTTTGGGCTGTTTTCAACCTCTCCCTAATCATCCTTACCTTCTCAAGAGCATCCATGACCAGATCCGGACCCAACAAGGCCATCTCTCCAACTCAAACCACCCAACCGGTGACCTACACCGTTACCATAAAGTGCTCAAAAGGAGTCATACCGATACTAGAATGATAACTATTGTTGTATGCAAATTCAATCAAAGGAAGATGATCATCCCAACTACCTTTCAACTCCAATACACAGGCTCTAAGCATATCCTCCAAGGTTTGAATTGTTCTTTCGGCTTGGCCATCCGTTTGAGGGTGGAAGGCCGTGCTAAGCTTTACTTTTGTACCAAGACCTCTTTGGAATGACTTCCAAAAGTGAGAAGTGAATTGGGCACCACGATCCGAGATGATAGACAAAGGAATCCCATGCAACCTTACCAATTCATGAATGTACAACTTGGCATACTCTTCAGCCCCGTAAGTAGTTTTAACCGGTAGGAAATGAGCCGACTTTGTCATCCGATCAACCACCACCCAAACCGAATCAAAGCCTCATCTAGCCTTGGGTAAGCCCACTACAAAATCCATGTTGATTTCTTCCCACTTCCAAGTAGGTATCTCAATGTCTTGAGTTAGCCACCCGGCCTTTGATGTTCGGCCTTGACTTGTTGACAACTATGGCAACCCGAAACAAATTTTGCAATGTCCTTCTTCATACCGCCCCACCAATACACACCCTCAAGTCTCTATACATCTTTGTTGACCCCGGATGAATATAATAAAAAGAATTATGAGCCTCATCAAGGATTCTTTCCCGCACACCATCCACACAAGGAACACATAATCTACCTTGGTACCTAAGGGCACCATCTCCCCCTTGGGAGAAAACCTCCACCTTACCACTACTCACCGAAGCCTTTAATTCTACCAAAGAAGGATCAAGATCTTGCTTGACTATCACCTCATCAACCAAGGAAGACCTTGAACCATCAACAACAACTACTCCTCCACTATCCACCCCTTCTAACCTAACTCCCAATTTGGCCAACCGATGGACCTCCTTAGCCAACTCTTTACTACCTTCCTCCACATGAGCCAAGCTACCCATGGACACTCTACTCAATGCATCCTCCACCACATTAGCTTTCCCCGGATGATAGTGAACACTCATATCATAATCCTTAAGGAATTCTAACCACCTCCTTTGTCTCAAGTTAAGATCTTTTTGCGTGAACACATATTGGAGATTCTTATGGTCGGTGAAGATATCAACATGCACCCCATACAAATAATGACGCCAAATCTTTAAAGCAAAAACCACGGCGGCCAATTCAAGATCATGGGTTGGGTAATTTTTTCATGAACCTTAAGTTGCCTAGAAGCATAGGCTATAACCTTACCACTTTGCATCAACACACAACCCAAACCGATACGGGAAGCATCACAATAAACAACAAAACCTTCTAACCCATCCGGAAGTGACAAAATAGGAGCGAACACAAGCCTTTCTTTCAAAGTTTGGAAGCTTTCCTCACACTCATCCGACCACACAAATTTAGCCTTCTTTTGAGTCAACTTAGTCATAGGAGAAGCAAGAGAAGAAAACCATTCCACAAATCTCCTATAATAACCCGCTAAACCCAAGAAACTCCTTATATCCGACGGGGTCAAAGGTCTAGGCCAATTCCTAATAACATCGGTCTTCTTAGGATCCACCTTAATACCATCCCCCGACACCACATGGCCTAGGAAAGCAACTTCCTTCAACCAAAACTCACACTTTTCATATTTAGCGTACAACTTCTCTGCCCTCAATCTTTGGAGTACAACCCTCAAGTGACCCTTGTGCTCTTCCTCACCCCGAGAATAGATCAAGATGTCATCTATAAACACCACCACAAACGAATCAAGGTAGGGTTTGAAAACCCTATTCATCAAATCCATAAAGAGAGCCGGAGCATTAGTCAACCCGAAAGACATCACCACAAACTCATAGTGCCCATACCTAGTACGAAAGGCCGTCTTGAAAATATCACACTCCCTCACCTTCACTTGATGATACCCTGACCGAAGATCAATCTTAGAGAAGTGACTAGCCCCATGCAATTGGTCAAATAAATCGTCAATCCTTGGAAGAGGATACCTATTCTTGACGGTGACCCTATTAAGTTGTCGATAATCAATACACATTCTAAGAGACCCATCTTTCTTCTTCACAAACAAAATCGGAGCACCCCAGGGAGAATGACTAGGTCTAATAAACCCCTTCTCTAACAAATCTTTTAATTGCTCTTTCAACTCCGCCGGGGCCATACGGTAAGGGGGGATAGAAATAGGTTGAGTATCGGGAAGGAGGTCTATACCAAGATCTATCTCCCTTTCGGGAGGGACACCGGGAAGGTCTTCTGGGAAGACATCTAGAAACTCATTAACAACCGGAATAGACTCAATAGGAGGGACTTTAGACTCCACATCATTGACTCTCACAATATGGTACAAGCACCCTTTGGAAATCAACCTATGGGCTTTAATGCAAGAAATGAATTTCCCCTTCACCACAACATCCCGGCTCTCCCACTCAAGGACGAGTTCATTAGGAAATCGGAACTTGAATTTACGAGTCCTACAATCAATATAAGCATAATATGCATGCAACCAATCCATCCCAAGAATAACATCAAAATCCACCATGTTCAACTCAACAAGATCGCAAGGCAACAACTTATTCAATATGCAAACCGGACAATTTTTATACACTTTTCTAGCAACAATAGAGACACCAATGGGAGTAGATACTTCATATGACTCATGCAACAATTCCGACTCGACATGAAATTTTCTAGCAACTAAGGGGGTAACAAAGGAAAGGGTGGCACCCGGATCAATCAAAGTATAAACATCAAGATCAAAGATTTGCAACATACCGGTCACCACATCCGGGGTCTCATTAACACTTTGTCTACCATGCAAAGCATAAAATCGATTGTCCCTTGGGGCACCACTTTGAGAAGCACCTCTACCCAAAGGAGTAGTGTTAGCACTTCGGACCTTGTTGCGGATCTTGGGACACTCAAACCTCTTATGACCCACTTCTCCACATTCAAAGCAAGCACCCGAACCCTTCATGCAAGGACCACCATGCTTCCTCCCACACTTAGGGCATACATCCATAGAACCCACTTCACCTCCCCCTTGAGGTCTAGGAACATTGATAGCAAATCCCCGGTTGACATGAGGGTTTCCTCGGCCTTGATGAAATCTAGCACCCTTAGGGAACCTATTCTCCAATCGGGCCCTCTTGGCCTCGTGCCCCCTTTTCTTCCTCAATTTCTCCTCCTCCATTTGCTCGGCATAAGTCATCAACCGAGACAAATCCATATCTCAAATGAGCATAGCGGACCGACACTCCTCACTAACCAAATCGGATACACCCATCACAAATTTGTTCATCCTCGACCTAGAGTCGGCCACCAAGTGAGGTGCATACTTGGAGAGTTGGACAAATTTGAGGGCATACTCCCTCACACTCATAGCTCCTTGCTTCAAGTTCATGAACTCCACCAACTTTGCCTCCCTAAGCTCAAGAGGGAAGAACCTATTAAGGAAAGCAAGTTTAAACTCCTCCCACAACACCACATAGCCATTACCTTTCTCACCCTTCCATTGATCAAACCAAATTTGAGCAATCCCCTTGAGTTGGTAGGCCGCCAATTTCGCCTTCTCACAAGCACCAACATCCATAATGGTCAAGATTTTGCATACCTCATCGATGAACTCTTGCGGGTCCTCATCCACCTTTGAACCATGGAAGACCGGAGGGTTCATCCTCATGTAATCTCTCACCCTTTCCCCCGGGGTGGTAGTTCGAGGAGCTTGGGTTCCTTGTTGCACTTGGTTAGCTACCACTTGTGCAAGAATGGTGAGTGCATCACGGAGCTCACCATTGCTGGGTGGCTCTTCCGGTGATCGTGTCGTCTTCCCCTCATGTTTGGCATGATGATCTAGCAATCCAAAGAACAAGCGTTAGGGAGGAATCACCTTATCGCACTCTAAGCATGACATAGAACATGAAGAAGGGAAACCTTTCCTAAAACGTTTTGTAGCCTCCCATTCATAGTCGTGGCGCGTTTCACAACCATGATTAGGACTCTACTCAACACGGTGTGTTGGACTCCGAGGATTTAACAACCTAGTGCTCTGATACCAAGCTTGTCACGACCCAAGCCTAGGGCCTAGATGTGACATGGCGAATGAGGAACCCGAAGGAACCCCAAACAAGCCTCTCAAACTTGTCATCAAAATTCATCGGTCGCGGAAGTACATTCAACATTAATTAACGGGAAATAGGGACTAAGGGCAAACCATTTCAAAATGACATCATAGAACAAGAGTCAAACTCATTTACAAAATACTTGTCCAACGCACACCTCTACATACATAGATAGGACGGGGCCATGACATACTACCGGCTCCCCTCATAGTCAAAATACAATTGCAAGCTAAAGTATAGGAGTAGGAAACATAACATAGCCCTCGAATCATTGAGGACTCACCAACAACTCGGATAAGCACCGTACTAGCCACGTGAATGGAGAGAAGGATCAAGAGTAGATCCGGTCCCTACATGGTGACATCATGTAGGCAAAATATGTGTTAGTACTTGGAATGTACTAAGTATGCGAGGTGCAACACAACAATAGACAAGGACACAATCGTAATACAAGAAATAGTTTCATAGGCATTATGAATAACAATATGAGGATGCATGATCAAAGTGAAGTCAAAACATGTTTAAGTAAATCTATACTAATAGTAGATATCATATGTGTATGCATGATCCAACCAATCTATAACCCCAACTTAGGATGGGGGATGCCGTTCACACCCGGACACCCTGGTGGCAAGGTATAAACCCCTCACATGGTTGATGTTGGTCACACCCCAAGCATCCTAGGTGGTGAGATATAAACCTCTCACATGGTTGATGTTGGTCACACCCCAAGCATCCTAAGTGGTGAGATATAAACCTCTCACATGGTTGTCCGGTTCTTTTCCCCCGGACCGGGCATGGTCATGCAACACTTTATATAGGAAATTTCCATTAGGCTCTAATGCAATCTCACGTATGGAATAAACATATACACAAGCTTAGTTTGTCATCAACACATCTCTGAATTTCCATACATCTCATAGCTCAAGCTTTAAAGCATCGATTCATCAATTCTCCATAGTTGGACATTTTGTCAAACACCTTGAAGGCATGTAATGGAATCAAAGAGCATGGAAAATAGGATAGTAATTATGCAGCCAAACCAGTGAACAACCTACAACAACACCTTTTTAACACCCACAATACCACATGAAAATCTCCACATCCATTCCAAATTTAGGTTCAAGTTCTAGAGTCACAACATGCTCAAAACAATCACTTTTCATGTTTAAAATTCAATGTGCAGGAAATTATTACAAAGAACAAGACTAATTTATGAATCTTAACTTAAACCATGAATTAGTGAGTAGAATAGAATCTAGGCACTATGGGTGAAAGGACCCATGAGTTCAACACCACATACCTTGAGTTTTTATGAAGGTCTTGAGAGTGTCTTCAATGGAAGCTTGGAACTTGGAGCAAGAGTCTCTTCAATCTTGAGGAAGGTGTTGGATTAGGGTTCTTGAGAGAACTTGAGAGAAAATGTGTCTAAGTATGGGAGAGGTGTTTTGGGAAATGTTTTAGAGATGAGAATTGAACTAATGGTATATAGGAAATAACATATGCCCTTTGGAAAAATGGTCCAACACTTAGAAAAAAAAATGAGGCGGGTGAACAGTAAAAACGCTCACTGGAAATTGTCTTTCCTGCCGGACAGATTTTACGAAAATGGGCATAACTTCTTCGTCCGAACTCCAAATGAGGTGAAACGAAGTGCGTTAGGTAGCTAACTCAAAGGGCTTTCCATGGATATGTTATTGGCCATCCAATAATTTGTGTGCTAGGAGATATGACCCTCCAAAGTAGACCCTCGAAAAAGGCTTCACTTGGAAATTTCGGATTTTGATACGGTTGCTCTAAAATTTGGGTTAGACCCATTTCCCACTCAATTTGACCCCCTAAACAAGAATATGAAGTCGGATTTTTGAAAAACGAAACGGATTTTTTTTTTTTTTTATATATAGCTAAACAAGTTTCCGATAACTTTCGAAGCACATTTTTAAGAACTTTTTGGGTCATTTCAGTTATCCCGAAGAGTCATCATCTTCGAGTGAGGGAAAAATCGCACTTGAAATGCGGTTAGCAATTCTTCCCAGGAAGTGATGAATTCACGTGGCAACTAGGCCAGCCATTTGCACACCTCTCCTATCAACGAAAAAGGGAATAACCTTAATCGGACTGACTCCTGAGAGATGTTTTTGAACAAGAACGGTCCGCACACATCCATGAAGTTTTGAAGATGCTCGTAAGGATCCTCATGAGCCAACCCGCTGAAAAGTCCATTTAGTTGCGAGAGTTTCAACATAGTGCTCGTTATCCGGAAAATTGCATTCCCCTCTGCTGGAGGTAAATGGATGGTTCCAATACCTCCCATGAGATAGGGGCCATTGATGTTGGGCTCTTGGACATCGTTGAGATTGCCAATGTCATCTTGGTGGCCTACCTGGCTACCATTGCTACCATTAACACTCATGCTTCCTGAAATATTCACATAAGCAAACAAAACTAAACAAAAAATTAAGTAAGTAGAACTACGACTAAGAAGAACAAAAATTTACTTAACTACAAATTCTCAAATAACACCACTCCTCGGCAGCGGCACCATTTTAATGTTTTAAGGACGTATTCAACTGACACTAGTTCGGTTCAAGTGTCATACGATCGCGTGTAGTGATATAACCCAACCAAGGGTTAGGATCATTCCTACAGGGAGTGGTTTTGAGAATTAATAGAAAATAAAATCTAGTTCTAATTAGTCATAGCTAAAAACATTATTGAATAAAATCATACTAAATCAAAGAGAGTGACGCAAGCGTCAATTATCAATGGAGGTTATGTAGTAATTAACAACTAAAAACAGCGAAAATATACGAAAATAAGATAGAGAGACGGTATTCTTGGGATGTGATAGGAATACGGGATAGACTAAATTATCGAGTACATGCTTTTGATAGTAAATTGTTGAGTATTTGTGACTAGGCTAGACTGTAGTGGGGGTAAATTCTCTCTCGAGCAACTTACCCCGTATCAACTCGGTTTCTCTCAAACACCAAGATGTTGCATTAAGCAGAGCCTCCGCCTTAGCCCATTCACTCTCTCGAGCTGATGTGTGGGAAAAGGACTAGGGTTCACTCTCTCGAGTTGAACCCATGTCGACCCAATACTAGCGGCTATCAGTTTAGTAATCTTAGTTTTACGACCTCTCTCTCGAGCAAGCCAAAAACACTAAGATGAAATCGTATTTGCGACTACAATCCCATTAAGTTCATACACAACTACTAAACGAAATCACATTTAAACAACAAATAAACCATCAACAAGCAAGATCCAACAGATAATCTAACCTATATTCATAAAATCACACCCCAAGAATTGGGGTTTTAGCTAGACATGTAAAAGAGGTAAAAATTTATACCAATATCAGTTTCCATCAACTGTGTATGAAGAATTAAGTGTTAAAACCCGTCAAGAGTGAAGAATCATCAAGACCCAAGTCCAATTTCTTGGAGTTAACCTTTTGAATCTTCAAGGTCTTAGAAGAAAGTCTCCAAAACCCTCTAAAACTTAGGCTCTCTCAAAAACTATAAAAAGTTCTAATAATAATAGTGATATGATAGTAAGCTAGAAATTTAAACAAGTATTTATAGTGTTTGAAAATTTGTGTTGCAGCAGATCACTCGGCGCAATTAGTTGGGATCGCCGATACACTCGACGTTCCGCCTTTTGGTCGATTTCATCGCCTTCTTGCTTTAGCCTCTTCGCACTTTGAGTTGTTAGGCGATATGGTACTGTTTCGCGGAACTACTCGGCGACACGCCGACTGCTCCATTTTATCGCCAACTTGAACTTTCCATTCAGGACTCAGCACACTGGAACAAAAAGCGATCTCCAAGTCGATCGGCGACTCGCCAACTGGGCTCGGGGATCCTCAAGCCTTCATTTCTTCGTTCTTTTCAGCCGCTTTGTTCCTTCTTGCCAAGTAGTGTCCATGTTTTGCCTCAAATTCTAAATACCTGAAACTTAAGGGTTTTCATCAGATATAGAGAAAAAATATACATTTGAGGACACTAATTCTATCAAAATATATCCCTAAACGTGTCCAAGTTGTGGACTCATCATAAAGGTATAGGGAGAGTGATATTTCAACAATACCACAATTACACCATAGTCATAGAATATTCACTTTCTAAGTGAATCATAAACTCAAACACAATTTTCATCAACATGTACAAACCATCATAATTTGCCCTTAAAGGATCTTGAATAACATTCAATCCAAACATCTAGACTTACTACATTAGATATGGAGAATATCATGATTCAATAAACTCAATCAATCTAGACATAACCAATTGACATGCTTCTATAATCAATCAACCCACATTATGAAATCACAATTTAGTAATATGGGGGATTCATGGGTTCTTGGGGGGATTTCATCATAAATCATTAATAAATCATCAATTCAATCATAGTCCATCATAAATCAACCATTGAAAATGTTTTGAAAGAGAACCCATGACTTTGATTGAAACCCTAGCTTTTGGGGAAATTGGAAGCTTGAAATCAAGTTTTGAAGGGTCTCTATGGGTGAAAGCTATCCATAGATGAAAAGTCACCATACCTTATACCTTATGAAGATTACTCATGAAATTGAGTGGAAAGATTAGTCCTTGAACCCTAGACCTTGACTTCTTCTTCTTCTTCAATGGAGGTTTTAGTGAGAGAAATATTGGAGAGGTTTTGATTTGGGAACTTTGGTAGTTAGGATTTTGAAGACTAAGTTTTAGGGGCTTTAAGCAATTATGTACTTGTTCTAAAATACTACAAAATGACATCACTTATTGGTTAATTAAATTGGAAAACCCGAAACTACCCCTCAACTAACTCCCTAAAACCACCTTCCAGGTTTAACTCACGATCCCCTCACCTACGGACCGTGAATGGCGGCCCTTTTTGGTCAAACGTGGGTCGAGGGACTGGGACCTGAATTTGGGAGGCTTGACCTACAGATACAAGCCACGTGGCATAGACCCATCCACGAGGCGTGGTTCCTTCCCGTGGCTACTGCCTTAGGTAGATTACAAAAAGGCCTCACCCACGCTGGGCCCCCTACGGGGAGTGGGTTGATCCATGAGGCATGGGAGCCTTTGGTGGGTCACTGCCTGGAAGCCCTGTAGGTTTTTTCCTCAAGTAACCAAGGTTGGTCCTTGGGGTTTAGGCCTTGACGTTCTAACACGAATACATGATTTTTAAGGTACGAGAAGGTGCTTTCAAGGCTCTAACCCTAACGTCAAAGTCTAGCTCAGTCTATTAGTTTCGGAGTGTTACATTATATCCCCCTTGGGAACATTCATCCTCGAATGATGATTTAGATACCTTACGCAAGTAAAGACTCAAGACTAGCAGCCCATCATCCATGCAACATCAAAATAATGCACAATTCAAAGGAGGAAACATCAACTCCATCCAAGACACAATCATTGCAACACAAGGAAGTAGGAGCTACATCCACAACCCATTATGCACAAAGCTCATCATTTCACATAAACATAGGAGGAACTACCTTCTCAAACTAAAAGCTACCTCAACACAACATTATGGAGCCAATATGCCATTTCATTAACAACATAACTAAGCATGTTCATCAAATCATCTCATGAAGTCAAATATGTAATTATCATACTAAAATACACAATCAACATGAGGAACATATAAATCATGAAAAATTCATTTTTTGTACTAAACATGAATTTTCTCAAGAACATGCATATCATAAGGAAATCATCAAGAACGCATATAGTACACATGACTCCCAAAACACCACACTAAAGAGGAATTACTTACCTCAAGCTTGGATAGGAGTAGAAGGAAAAAGATGAGGATAGCGGGACTTCATATCGGCCTCAGCCTCCCACGTAGCACCCTCAACTAAATGATTCCTCCATAAAACTTTCACGGAAGCTATTTCCTTGTTTCTCAACCTTTTAACTTCTCGGTCTAATATTTCTACCAGAACCTCTTCATATGAAAGGCTCTCATCAACTCCCAACCCTTCTAAGGGAATGATGGATACAGGATCACTAATACACTTCTTAAGCATAGAAACATGAAATACCGGGTGAACCGGGGCCAACTTATTTGGCAAGTCTAACTCATAGGCAACTTTCCTAACACGCTTCAAAATTTGGTATGGGCCTACATACCGGGGGCTAAGTTTCCCTTTCATGTCAAACCTCATCACACCTTTCATAGGTGAGATTTTCAAATTGACCCATTCATTGACTTCAAATTCTAGATCCCTCCTTCTAACATCGGCATAAGACTTTTGCCGACTTTGGACCATCCTCAACATCTCTCTAATGAGTCGAACTTTCTCAATGGCCTCATAAACTAGTTTGGGACAAATTAGAGCAATTTCACCTACTTCACACCAACCAACCGGAGATCTACATCTCCTACCATACAAGGCTTCAAAAGGAGTCATGGCAATGCTCGAGTGGTAACTATTATTGTAGGCAAACTCTATTAACGGTAGATGGTCACCCTAATTACCTTTGAAGTCTATAACACATGCCCTCAACATATCCTCTAAGGTTTGGATGGTGCGCTCCGCTTGACCATACGTTTAAGGGTGAAAAGTCATGCTAAGGTTGACCTTAGTACCAAGCCCTTTTTCGAATGTCTTCCAAAAGTGTGAAGTAAATTGAGTACCCCGATCCGAAATAATAGATAAGGGAACCCCATGCAATTTCACTATCTCATTGATGTACAATATGGCATAGTCTTCTGCCGAAAAGGAAACCTTGACGGGAATAAAGTGGGCGGATTTGGTCATTCTATCCACAATGACCTAAATAGAATTATGTTACCTTCGAGTACGAGGCAAACCCACAGTAAAATCCATATTCACATCCTTCCACTTCCAAGTGGGAATATCTATATCTTGGGACAAGCCTCCCGGACTTTGATGCTCAGCCTTAACTTGTTGACAATTCGGACACTTGGCTACAAAACGAGCTATATCCTTCTTCATACCATTCCACCAATAGACTTCTCGTAGATCATGGTACATCCTGGTGGCTCCCGGATAAATAGAATACCGCGAACCATGAATTTTTTCTATAATTTGCTATCTCAAACCATCAATCACCGAAACACATAACCAACCTTGGTACTTAAGCATCCCATCTCCCCCTTAGGAGTAAGCCTTAACGGACTTCTTGAGTACCGATTCTTTCAACTCAACTAATATGGGATCAAGGTCTTGTTTAGATTTCACGTGCATCACAAAGGATGATTCGGAACCATTATGGACCATGACACCACTCTTGGTGGAATCCACTAGTTAAACACATAGATGGGCCAACCTACACACATCACGAACTAATTCTTTCTTTTCATCCTCTACATGATTCACACTACCCATGGACAATCTATTAAGAGAGTCCGCAACTACATTCGCTTTGTTGGGGTTGAAAAGTACGCTCATGTCATAATCCCTCAAAAGTACTAACCATTTCCTTTGTCGGAGATTCAAGTCTTTTTGGCTAAACACATATTGAAGACTCTTGTGATCGATGAACACATCAACATGCACCCCATATAAATAATACCTCAATATTTTCAAGGCAAATACCACCGCCGCTAATTCAAGATCATGGGTTGGATAAATCTTATCATGGACCTTGAGTTACTTTGAAGCATAGGTAATCAATTTACCATGTTGCATAAGGACACATCCCAAACCCACACGAGAGGCGTCACAATGCACAACAAAGCCATCGGTACCCTCCGATAAGGTCAACACCAGAGCGAAAGTAAATCTATATTTGAACTCTTGGAAGCTTTTCTCACAAGCCTCTGACCAGACAAACTTGTCTTTCTTTTGAGTCAAAGTTGTCAACAGAGAAGCAATGGAAGAAAAACCCTAAAAGCTTCTAATATCGGTAGGAGTTAGAGGTCTAGGCCAACCCTTGACCGTATCCGTCATTTTAGGATCTACCTCAATACCCTTGCTCGACACAATATAACCATGGAAGGCCATGGACCTTAGCCAAAACTCACACTTACTAAACTTTGCATACAATTGGTGGTCTTTAAGAACTTACAATACAATCCACAAATGATTTATATGCATATTTTCACTCCTTTAATAGATCAAAATATCATCAATAAACACGATCACAAACATATCAATGTAGTGTCTAAACACTATATTCATTAGGTCCATAAATGTCGTCGGGGCATTAGTTAGACCAAATGACATTACTAGGAACTCATAGTGACCATATCTTGTTCGAAAGGCCATCTTCGGAATGTCAACCCATCTAACCCTTAGTTGGTGATAGCACGAACCTAGATCAATCTTGGAAAAGTAACTAGCCCCTTGAAGTTGGTAAAACAAGCCGTCAATTCTAGGAAAGGGATACATATTCTTTATGGTCACCTTGTTCAATTGGCGGTAGTCAATACACATTCTAAGGGACCCATCCTTCTTTCTAACAAATAATACTGGAGCACCCCATGGAGAGATACTTGTGGTTGAATAAAACCCTTGTCTAGTAAATCCTTCAATTGCTCCTTTAACTCTTACAACTCGGCCGGAGCCATTCTATAAGGAGTAATGGAGATAGGTTGCGTATCCGGTAGGAGATCAATACCAAAGTTGATTTCCAGCTCGGGAGGAATATCGGGCAAATCATTGGGAAAAACTTTTGGAAACTCATTCACTACCGGAACCGACGCTAGAAAAGGGGTTTCGAACTCAACATCCATAACCCTAACAAGATGGTAAATACACCCTTTGAAGACCATTTTCCTAGCTTTGAGACAAGAGACAAATTAACCTCTTGGGATAGAGTTTCCCCCCCTTCCACTCTAGAATAGACTCATTTGGAAATTGAAACTTTACTACCCGAGTCCTACAATCAATAGAGGCATAACATGCATGCAACCAATCCATACCCAAAATCACATCAAACTCTAACATGTCTAACTCCACCAAATCCACCAAGGTAACTTTATAGGACAAAGAAATAGGATAACTCCTATAGAATCTTTTCGCCACCACCGAGTCACCAACCAGGGTAGAAACTGAAAAAGGCTCTATAAACACATCGAGGAGTATTTCAAATTTCATGGACACAAAAGGTGTCACAAAGGACAAGGTGTCACCGGGATCTAACAATGTATATACATCAATAGAAAAGACTTGTAACATACCCATCAATACATCCGGGGAGCTCTCTTGGTCACCTCAAGATTGAAGAGCATAGAAGTGGTTTTTCTAGGAAAATCAAAATTTAAACCGCTAGGAGGAGTTTGCTTATCTTCTCTCCCCTTGGTCTCAAGTGTTGGGAAATTCTTCAATTGATGACCACTCTTACCACAGCCATAGCAAACACTCATGCCGTCAAGACATTTACCATCATGTTTCTTACCGCACTTAGCACATGTAGGCCTCACCATGGAAGATCCACTAATATTGCCTCCTTGAGCCTTAGGGTTAAACATCCTATCTTTGTTGACCCTTGGAGAACTAGAGGAGCCTTAGTTGGAGAACCTTTGCTTGAACCTTTGCCGACCTTGCCTGTTAGACTTAGCATTGGAGAAATTCCCTTCACAGGTTCTAGGTCTCTTCACCTCCATATTCTTGTCTTGGAATTTCTAATCCTCCATTTGTTGAGCATATACCATGATACGTACAAGATATATCCATGTTATCATGAACCATTGCCGAATGGCACTCTTTTCTTACCAATCTAGACACACCCGTCACATACCTATTCATCTCCTCCCTAGGGTCCGCCATCATAGCCGTAGCAAACTTGGACAATTCGATAAACTTTAGGGAATATTCTTGAACTCTCATACCTCTTTGATGAAGTTTGATAAAATCTTCCACTTTGGCTTCCCTCTTCTCTCGGGGAAACAACTTATCAAAGAATGCTTTCTAGAACACCTCCCAATTTATGGGACCCACTTCTACCGGCTTATTTCTCTTCTATTGAGTATACCACACTTAAGCCACACCCTTCAATTGGTAAGCGACTAGCTCCGCTTTCTCTACCGAAGTCACCCTCATGGCATCAACTATCTTGTAAACCTTTTCCACAAATTCTTGAAGATCCTCTCCCACTTTGGAACCAAGAAACACGGGAGGTCATTCTTGTAAAATCCGTCAGCCTAGAAGTCGCGGAATTCGCATTAGGGTTAACATGGGGGCCAACATCCCTATTGGCTTGAGCCGTCATAGCTTGGGCTTGAGTTGTCACGGCTTGAGCATGGGCCGTCATGGCTTGAGTTATCATTTGTATAGTAGATCTAAATTCCTCTTGGGTCACATTCTCGGCCACGGGATCAATCGGAGCTTGATTCCCTTGAGGAGGAACTTGATTACCTTGAGGACCTTGGGGAAGAACTCCCTCATTCACATTCTTCTCTTCCATCCTTCTTGTGTTTTCCCTTCTAGTATTCATATACTAATGACACAAGAGAAGGATTAGGAAGAGGACTTCATAGAGTTAAAACTCTAAGGCACGACTAATGAGTAATGAAACAAGTGGAATTTCCTAAGCATCTTATAGCCTCTTATTCATAAATGTGGTGCGCTTCACACTCATAAACAAAACTCTACTAGACGTCGTTTATGAGACATCATCCTAGAATCATTCTAAACCTTGTGCTCTGATTACCAAGTTTTCCACGACCCAGGGGTACCCCCTAGATGTAACACGGCGTACTCGACCCCGAAAGGGTCTTATACAAGTCCTTAGCATATCATAAACATAAGTAGTAGAAATGATGTGAAATTAAAACTTTTTACAATCGAAGTCTTTTCATAGAATCAAATAGAAGTCTAGACAGTGTCTCATTAACCATCTAATACAATCGAATATCAATAAAGGTCACAGCCCTTTACAACATAGTCTAAGAGAGAAGGTAAGAAGAAACTAGAAATGAATAACTTTTGTCCTCGAACCATGAGGACTCACCAAAAGCATGGAGAATAATCGATCCAATCTTTGATCAAGAAGGAAGCACACCTCAACAATGGGGCCCTACACTTATAGAAAAATGTAGAAAATATGGGTTAGCACAAAATTGCACCAAGTATGGAAGCCATGCAATGAAATCCTTAAAACATGCAAAAAGGGACAATATAGTTGAAACTATGCATTTTATCACTTTAAGAATCATTATGCACAATAGTGTAAATACATAAGTCAAACCAATTCATAAGCAACCCTAACCTATACTTGTGTAATGCATAGATAATATCCCATAATCCTATCTAATACTAAGTATCACTTTTAGGCCACCATAATCATACATATTATACCTTGACCTCATCCATATCCAATACTCATAAACAAGGAAATATTCATGTTCATTAACTTGTGACAAGGAAAGCATCCCATAGCCACAATCCATATCATACATGCATAAATTCATATATCTTCATAGCATAAGAAAACCACACCACAACCACTTTCCAAAGCCTACTTGTGTAATGCATAAGTGAAGTCTCATACCCCCACTCACACTAAGTAGAACCCCTTGAGAAGTCATAAGTATAGTTCATATTCATGTTCTTGTCATAATTAATAATCTTGTAATGTAGGGAAAATAGCCTTAATCGACATAGACCATGTGAGCTACATGGTATCTGGTGTCATGTCCCACACCAAAAAGAGATGTCTTACTTGCCTAAGGTAGAACTAAATGTATTATCTTTTATGTGGATCCACTAGCTAAAGACCTATGTGGGCACATAGTTATGGAATAGGAAGATTGCTTCTAGAAACCCCAA
Source organism: Solanum verrucosum (assembly GCF_900185275.1). Classification (NCBI taxonomy): domain Eukaryota; kingdom Viridiplantae; phylum Streptophyta; class Magnoliopsida; order Solanales; family Solanaceae; genus Solanum; species Solanum verrucosum. The sequence goes on from NW_026020617.1 coordinate 18,111, forward strand.
ACCTAATGAATTGACGGGGGAGCTTCCATCTCATGAGACTACTTTAGATAACCCGACCTTTTGAATTGATGGGAGGGCCTTTACTCATATTCCATATCCACTCGGTGCTAAGCATTATTTCCCAAAATTTCATGTTTAGTCTTAAATTGAATTTACATGCATGAAGGAGTATCTTACCCTTCATTCAACACAACTCATAAAATAGCGCATAGATTCAAATAGGTGAGAATGGACTTTCAACCTTAGAATCATCATTAATATGTGAGGAAAACGTTCACATTATGATCATGTGTTTTCATGAGAATCACCTTTCAATCAACACAACAATATCATCATAATCATGGACATTACATACATAGTCATGTGTAAGGGTATAGGGAGAGTGATCTTTCAACAATACCACAATTACACCATAGTCATAGAATATTCACTTTCTAAGTGAATCATAAGCTCATACACAATTTTCATCAACATGTACAAACCCTCATAATTTTCTCTTCAAGGACCATGAATCACATTCAATCCAAACATCTAGAATTACTACATTAGATATGGAGAATATCATGATTCAATAAACTCAATCAATATAGAATTAACCAATTAACATGCTTTTATAATCAATTAACCCACATCATGAAATCACAATTTAGTAATATAGGGGATTCATGGGTTCTTGGGGGATTTCATCATAAATCAATAATAAATCATCAATTCAATCATAATTCATCATAAATCAACCATTGAAAATGTTTTGAAAGAGAACCCATTACTTAGATTGAAACCTTAGCTTTTAGGGAAATTGGAAGCTTTGAAATCAAGTTTTGAAGGGACTCTATGGGTGAAAGCTACCCATAGATGAAAATCGACCATAACTTATGAAGATTCCTCACGAAATTGAGTGGAAAGATCAGTCTTTTAACCCTAGACATTGACTTCTTCTTCTTCTTCAATGGAGGTTTTAGTAAGAGAAATATTGGAGAGGTTTTGATTTGGGAACTTTGGTAGTTATGATTTTGAAGACTAAGTTTTATGGGCTTTAAACACTTATATACTTGGTCTAAAATAATACAAAACGACGTCACTTACGAACCGTGAATGGGCCTACGCCCGTTCTGGTCAAACATGGGTCGAGGGACTGGGACCTGAATTTGGGGGGCTTGACCTATAAATGCAAGCCACATGGCGTGGACCCATCTATGAGGCGTGGGTCCTTCTCGTGGCTACTACCTTAGATAGATTCCAAAAAGGCCTCACCCACGCTACCCCCTTACGGGGCATGGGTTGATCCACGAGGCGTGGTGCCTTTCATGGGTCACTCTGCCTGGCAGCCCTGTAGGTCATTTCCTCAAGGACCTAAGGTTGGTCCTTGGGGTTTAGGCCTCGATGTTCTAACACGAATACATGATTTTTAAGGTACGGAAAGGTGTTTTCAAGGCACTAACCCTAATGCCAAGCTCTAACTTAGTCTACTAGTTCCGGAGTGTTACACCTACAATGGTAGAAATCGTCAAAAACTAACCTTCATCATGCAAAAACTTCATTGGACCCCTCTCTTAAGCATTCTTTCTGGTTAGGGAGTGAAAAGAAATGTTTTCATGGCTTAAAACATCGACTAAGCCGACATACCACATTTTTTACCCGACCCGGATCGCTACCCAGATTCTGCCCCAATAGTCCGCACTAAAACCCTCATAACTTTTTACTCCGATGTTGGTTGGATACGGGATTTTGTTCTATGCAAACTAGACTCGTAGGCCTTTGATTTGATAGGTCATGGGCCTTTTAACTCTTTATATATTGGGAGAAAACATCCAAGACATTTGACCCAATGTTAAGAAAATATTATTAGAGAAACTTCGATAACTTTTGTCGACCGTAGTTTCACTAATTTTCTTGACTTCAAAACTTAACATACGAACCTTGTGTTCAGGTTTTGTCCTGATTTTCTTACCTTATTTTAAGTTTATTTTTTCCTAAAAGAAAAGACAAAGCATTACCATAAATGTTTTTACTTTTCCTGAAAGGAAAATATAATATTCTTCCATATTTGAGTTATTCTTTCCTTGGAAGAAAAGTTTGGAACTCTATAAATTGAACACCCCTCTTCTCATATCAAAAACACAAGAGAATCCACATTGTAGTCGTTTAAGAGTCTTGTTTATGGGGAGATTTATTCTCTCTAAAGTTTCAATGTTTTTCTTTATATTAGTTTTGATATAATTTTATTTTGATTTTTATTATAAGTTTTTGTTATCTGATTTATCAACCATATGATTTGCAAATTGCAAGCTTCCGCATGACGCCCTAATCACCCTTCAGAACCCAATAAGTGGTATCAGAGCACATGGTCCATTGATCTCATGGTCCGACAATCCTATGGTTCAATGAGGTTGAAGAAAGGCTCAAGATGGTTTCAAATCAATTTGTAATCAACGTGATGATAATGAAGATTTTTTGTGTTACTACATGTGGAGAAAAAATTCAAATATATTTTCAACAATATTATGCTGCTCCATCGTTTAAAACAAAATCAATTTTCAAGTCATGCTTATTTTAGAGCATGGGCTCCAACTTTCAACCCCTGCAAACTTTAATGCTCGGGCTCCACTTTTAACTCATGTATCTTTACTTTTAACGCATGAGCTCCACTTTTAACTCATGCATCTTATTTTTAACGCATGAGCTCCACTTTCAACTCATGCATATTACTTTTAACGCATGAACTCCACTTTCAACCCTGTTCATCACTTTTAACACAAGGCTCCAATTTAACCCATATCAATTTTTAAATCATGGTAAGCAGCAGTGATACATGAAGATTGTGTGAAGAAAGAGGATCAAGATTATGATGCAAGAAAATTCAAGCTAAAAGGGGAGATTTGTTAGGGTTTTGTCCTGATTTTCTTACCTTATTTTAAGTTTATTTTTTTGCTAAAAGAAAAGACAAAACATTACCATAAATGTTTTTACTTTTCCTGAAAGGAAAATATAATATTCTTCCATATTTGAGTTATTCTTTCCTTGGAAGAAAAGTTTGGAACTCTATAAATTGAACACCCCTCTTCTCATATCAAAAATACAAGAGAATCCACAATGTAGTCGTTTAAGAGTTTTGTTTATGGAGAGATTTATTCTTTCTAAAGTTTCAATATTTTTCTTTATATTAGTTTTGATATAATAATATTTTGATTTTTAGTATAAGTTTTTGTTATCTGATTTATCAACCATATGATTTGCAAATTGCAAGTTTCCGCATGACGCCCTAATTACCCTTCATAACCCAACACCTTGTGCTATTATAATACCTCATAACACACTATTCTTATCATGTTAGACACTCATAGGCTTACCCCAAGGTATGAGATAATTTAAACCTTTTAAACGGCGAAGTTCTACCCGAGCCATTTCTTTAATCTAGAACTTTGTCTGAGGGGTCCCTTTGACTTAAAACTTTAGTTTAGTTCCTTGATATTGTTACCCATTGCAATCTTAATCTCCAATGTACGATACCAAGTCATATACACCTCATATAACCATGCCAAACTACGCCACACATATTAAGCAAGAATAGAGAAAAAGTACGGGATCTTATATATATATATATATGTTTATTTGAAAAAAATGACATTTTTTTACTCATTAAAATACAATAATTATATTTTTGAACTAGACTATTGCTAAGATATTTTTGACCTTTTTCGGTAGAATATAAGAAAGAACATTTTTAAGCCCTTCAACACTGATGGGTCACTTTTTGAATCAAAAATAAGTAGGCGTTTGACCATGCGATATCATATCACGATATGGAATCAATGTTAGGACATGTGATTTTACACTGATTCCATCTCATGATTTCATATCCTCCAAAAAACATGATATGGGAATTCCATATCATGATTTGAGATATTTTTAATACAAAAATTAATCCACACATTTATATTTTGTTAAAACAACCTCATATATATATCTACTAATCATTTATTTCATATATAAATAAAATTTATAATCGCATCATTACTTTTTAAAATTTATTATTCTCACCAACATATAGTCACTTTAACTTACACCAACCGATTGTTGAGTAATAAATTTGTTCTCATTTACTCCAACGCCTAATCTATTACTTCTACCGTTTTGTATTTATTACAACTCAAAGTAACAATGTTGGTTCGTCTTCTCGGTCACATGATCGAGAAATGCAGGTTCAACGTGAGGAAACTGTCCGTACTATGTGGGGGGATTATATTAAAGACCAGTACACTACAATTTATGTTCAGTTTTTTTTATTGAATTAAAGTTCGATGAATTAAAATTAGATGAAACAGTTATTTAATTAAGGGGAGAACAAATAGCTTTGTAATAATTTATTATGCGATTTTATAAATTTTTGTTTATTTGGTAAGATTGAATAAACAATTGGGGCTATTTTAATAGTTTTACAACTTATGTGATTCTTATGTTTATGAGAAAAATATACAACACAAAATTTATATTGCATGTCCAAACAAAACTTCAATGTTATCTCATAATTCCATATTATGATATCATATCATGATTTCATATCATAATACCATATTGCATGGCCAAACGGGAATCTGATTCACCGGGGAACATGCCTCCTCATTTCAACAGGATTTTCTACATACCAAGACTCAAACTTGAGATCTCTAATTAAAGGTGAAACACTCTCACTCGTGCACCATAACTTATGTTGGTAATAATATAACCACTTGTGACCAAGAAACCCACGCTCCCTTTTTTTAAAGCTTATAGTTGAGGACTTGCATAGGTTTCCGCATAACATGGCAGTAGCCTGCCATTCTAATCTGTAAAAGTTACTAGACAAGTTTCATTGGAGGATGAATTATTCATAAACAAATAGCTTGTTAGTGTTCCCTTTTAAAATAAAAGATTCCCCACCAATGTCCCAACCACAATATAACGTTAAACAACAAACAAACAATTAGAGATGTCATTATCTTTGCTTTGTATTATACGTGTAGTACTCCACCGTCTCTGTTTACTTTGTTAAATTTGACTTAGAAAATAATAATTGCTATAATGAGTTTATCATTTTATTTCTATAGATGGTTAGAATTTTATTAGAGGCGGAGCAAGGATTAAGAGTTTGGGCTTCTAAATTTCCGTTAGAACCATCTATCAATTTTGTTAGGGATTCACAAATTAATATACATATATATTTAATTAATTTTTTTGTACAAATACGGAATCTACGAAAAAATTACTGTGTTCTTTCGAAATCACGAATCCCCACATAGCTCCGCCTCCGAGTCTTACACATATTTGCTTACTATATTTTTCAAAGGAATTAACTCAATATTAATAAATTGAGGATATAATAGGTAAAACAAATTTATCCTTCCTTAATTTATCAAAAATGACAAGTAAAAGAAGATATCAAATTGAGAAATATTTGACAGTACATAGGAATGAGAAGAGTATCAGAATTTTGCTTTTCTCTAACTAATAAGAATAAGGTGTTTGTAAATAAAAGACGATTATTATTTTATATTTTTATCTCGAGATAAGTTATCGCAAGATTAGTATTTCATCCACAAGTAGAAATAACTTTTCTTAGTCATAATTATCAATCATGTGATAAGTTATTTCACACTTTATAACCAAATAAATAATTGAAGAGTACTAAAAATTTATTCCAAAATTATTATTTTTTAACCATCACAACAAAAAAAGCATTATAAGACAACAACCGGGACAGAGGTTGTCCATCCATGAAACGACCCCAAAAATGCCCGAAAATGTGCTTCGGAAACACCTATAATTGTAATTTCCATATATCTCAAAATCCGTGCATGATTTCGGAAATTCGACTTCATATTCTTATTCAGGGGGTAAAATTGAGTGGGAAATGGGTCTAACCCGAATTTTAGAGCAACCGTATCAAAATTCGAAAATCGCAAAAAATGCGATTTTCAGGGTCAATTTTAAAGGGGCATATCTCTTAGCACACAAGGAACTGGAAGGGCCACTACCTATTAAATTAAAGCCCTTCGAGTTATCTTTCCAATGCAATTGGTTTCACCTCATTCCGAGTTAGGATGAAGGAGTTATGACCATTTTCGTAAAACCTGTCCGGGTAAAATTTCAATTTCCAGTAAGCTTAGTTACTGTAGCGGGCTGGACGTTTTTCTTTTATAAAAAAGAGGATTGTCCCATACTTAGTTATATTTCTTTCTAGCTTCAAAACACTCAAAAACACTCTCTAATCCCTCTCCAAAATTCCACCAAGATCTTCAACCAAATTCAAACATCTCAAGTTCTAATTCCGGATTCAAGACTCCATATCAAACATCAATTCTCCATTCCAATCTTCATCAAGGATTCTCCAAAGTTGAGGTATGTGGGTTGATTGTGGAAACCTTCCTTTCCACAAGTCCAACCATTTATCCTCTATTTTACTTCAAGTTTATGGGTCCTTATGATCATTTATGAACTCTTGAATTATGGAATTATTACTACACATTCTATTATGGTCTATTTTTGCATATTATCATGAAATGGAATTATTATGTGATGTTTATGGTTTTCATGCTTCCACGATCAAATTATGAAGGTTGATATATATATGTATGTTGTTGGTGGGCTGATTTATATGTATTTCGGAATTGGTTGGACTTAATACTCTTGAAAGACATAATTTTATCTACATGAACAATAGCCCACCATGTGTTTGATAAAATGTCATTGATAGAATTCATAGGAAATGGAAGGTCTAATGTACATCCTATGAGTCGGATGATTATATAATTATTGAAATGATGATGAAAGGGATACATGTATATGATTTTCTCTATATAAGTGTTGTGAGTCGACTAAGCCTAGCTCGGGGGGTTGTAGGCCCGGGTAACCGTATCAAGGGGTTGGTACCTTGGTTGCCTAGTACGGGGGGTAGTAGGCCCGTATAACCGTATCAAGGGGTTGGTACCTTGGTTGCCTAGTACGGGGGGTAGTAGGCCCATATAACCACATCGAGGGGTTTGTACCTTGGTCCCTAGCTCGGGGGGTGGTAGGCCCGGGTAACCACATTGAGGGTTTGTACCTCTTTCGCCTCTCCAAGGGGGTGGTAGGCTTTGGAAAATACTATATTGATGGTCACTCACCACACATGTACTACGTCCCACTAAATATGATTTTTTTTGTAAGCGTCATTATATATATCATTTCATTTATGTGCTATTTATCGGGTATGATTATGCATTTTTCCTATGATGTCCATCTATTGTGGCATTGCATTGCATCCCATATACTTAGTACATTCAAACGTACTAATGCATACTCTATGCCTACATGATGTCACCATGTAGGGACCGGAGCACCGCTTGACCATCCTCCTCCGCGTGGCTAATACGATTTCCTATCAAGGTTATTGGTGAGTCCTCCATTCCGGGGACGTTGCTCATGATCTTTTGCTATGTATAAGACTTTTCTTTTTAGTTATGTTTTGACTATGAGGGTGAGCCCGGTAGTTTGTCTTGGCCCCCGCTAAGTACTCATGTTTAGAGGTGGTGTTGGACAAGTTGTGTATTATGCTTGAGCTTGACTCATCTATGGTACTTATGTATCATTTCTTCTTTTTTTTTTCTTGCTCCCTTAGTCCCGATTTCCCCCTTTGATTATACTTATCGCTTATGGTCATTTTAATTGCTTCCGCGACCAAGGATGTGTAATGATATGCTATGAGGCTTGTTTGGGGTTCCTTCGGGTTCCCCATTCGCCGGTCATGTCTAGGCCCTAGGCTTGGGTCGTGACAATCCACCATTCGCATTCCAACAAAAAAATTCTCTTTCAAATTATTCCATTATTGAATTTGGGAGTAATCGTCGTATTTCTCCTTTTGAATTATTCTTTTTAAAATTAAATTGAATTAGTTAACCTAATATTTTCAAAATTAAAAATTTGTATATTCAAAAGTTATACTAGAAATACTATAGATCAGAATAAATTTTTACGGTCCATATAATAAAAATCATATTTTCAAATATTGATTAAAATTAATATAATTTAACCCTCTACAAATAAAATATGACAATTAATTTGGGATGAGGATTTAATTCTACCAAAGAATGTGGTGCAGTAAATGATGTTGCTTCTCTCTCAATCAGAGGCTTCGAATTCGAGCCTTTGATATAAAAAAAATTGTTGGTAGGAAGTGTTATATCCGTAATGAGGTTTTGCCCGACGCAAATCCAAATTAGCCAGGCTCCAATAATAGTACCGAACACTATATGAGAAAAAAAAAAGTCTTTAATAGAAACTTTTCTTAGAATTCTCTTTTTATTATTGATTTATTTTTTTATCACCCATCGAAGTTACTTGTAGATATTAAGTGAAAGAATCTCTAAACTTGTAGATAATAAGGGTATGTTCTGTATGAAGTAAAATACTTTTCATAAGATATTTTTTTTAAAAAAAATTATATTAGTTGATCAAAAATTTTAAAAAATATTTTTTGTAGAAAAATAAGTTCTTAAAATTTAGAAAAAAAGACGTCTCTAATAAAAATAGGAAAAATAAATTTCATTAATAACATTCCATATTGATTGTGTCTTTTCCGCTGTCCAACACACCTTATCTTAATTTCATCCCTAATTGTCTCATTCCTATCAACACACACGGTCACACTCATATCTCCCCCACCCCATCAATCATAATGTTTCTCATATATAAATTCTTTTAAGATAATATTTTTTGTCAACCTATCAAATATATATAAGAAAATAAGTAAGAAAGTTGACATTAACCCTTTCACTTTTCCCTTTTCAGATAATTGTTTTTGTTTTCTCTTTTAATTTGCTTTTGTTTATTGTCTGGTCTTGTGGGTCGGGTACATCAATATCTGGTCTTTTATTATTTGGTTTTGATAAATTTCTGGCCCTCTTGGGCCTTTTGGTTTAAAAAAAGGATTAATTACTTGAGTGGATCTCTTTTAAAAAATAATTACATATTTTAAATATACTCTTTAATTATTACCATTTATAACAATATATAATAATACTATGTATTTTATTAAATTGTCTCTCTCGCTCTTTTTTTTCTCTCTTTCGCTCTTTTTTTTTTCTCTCTCTGGCACACTCTTTCTTCCTTTCTTTCTCTCTACACACTTTTTATGAGCTCTTTTTCGATCTCTCAAAATAAAGAGAAGCAACTAAGTAAAATAAGTTGTGGTGAAACCGCCAGCATCTTTAGTTTGGTTTCTCTTTGACCTTAATGATTCAATATTACCAGATATTATGGAGTATGCAAAATGTGGCAAACGAAAGAGCATCTTATTATCCTTAAATGGAATAAAATTTTTATCAATAATGAATTAAACAAGTAATTTAATCGTAACAAATCAACCAATAAACTGTAAAATGAATTAAACTTGTATTAAAAGTGTATTACAAAAATATTAAAGTTGAATTGAAAGAGAGAATTAATCATGAATAAAAAAACGTAACCGATGAAAGACGTTGATCTATAGAGTGAATTAAACTTGTATCAATAATGAATTAAACAAGTAATTTCATAGTAACAAAATCAACCAATAAACTGCAAAATGAATTAAATTTGCATTAAAAGTGTATTACACATTATTAAAATTGAATTAGAAGAGAGAATTAAGAATGATTGAAAAGTGTAAGTAACGAAAGACAAGACAATGATCTGTAGACTAAATTAAACTTGTATTATTCATGAATAAAACAAGTATTATATGTGTCTTATAAATTATTTTGGATTGTATCACTAAGAACATGAGTGAGTGATGTTTGCAATATGTATTAAAAATGTAGTGTGCATGTATTATAAATGTATTATAAGTGTGTTACCTAAATCATTTGGTTGGTATCACTAAGAAGAGAGTGAAGTTTGCAAGATGTATTTAAATATATTGTTCATGAATAAAATTTATATTAAATGTGTCTTATAATTATTTTGATTTGTATCACTAAGAAAATGAGTGACGGTTGCAATATGTATTTAAAAATGTATTGTGCTTGTCTTATAAATGTATTATTAGTGTGTTACCTAAATTATTCTTGTTGGCATTTGTAAGAAAGGAGTGAAGCATGCAATATGTATTATAAATGTATTATTCAAGAATAAAACATCTATTATATGTGTCTTACAAATTATTTTTGGTTTGTATCACTAAGAACATGAGTGATGTTTGCAATATGTATTATTAATGATCCTTCAATATTTAATGTGGTACAAGAAATGATATGGATCAAAATAAACGTTAACGGATATGTAGCTCTTATAAAAAATTAGCCCCTAAAAGTTATTATGTATGTTGTTTTTAAAGATTGTACTAAATTGGAATGATGTCTGCAATATGCATTAAAAATGTATTATGCATGTATTATAAATTATAATTTGATTGGGATCACTAAAAAGAGAGTGAAGTCTGCAAAATGTATTATAAATATATTGTTAATGAATAAACATATATTATACATGTCTTATAAATTGATTTAAATCAGCATGACCAGATTAGTCATGTTTTTTTTCTACGCATCACCAATAAACTACAAAATGAATTAAACTTGAATTAAATTTGAATTAAAATTGAATTAAAAGAGAAATAAATATGAATGCAAAATGTAGCAACCAAAAGAGCAGTCAATGATTCGTAGACTGAATAAAATTTGTATCAATAATGAATTAGACAAGTAATTAATCGTAACAAATGAAGAAACATAATAAACTGCGAAATGAATTAAACTTGAATTAAAAATGTATTACACACATATTAAAGTTGAATTAGAAGCGAATTAAACATGAATGCAATGTAGCATACGAAAGAGCATTTTGTGATCTGTAAACTGAATAAAACTTGTATCAATAGTGAATTAAACAAGTAATTCAATCGTAACAAATTAACCAATAAACTGAAAAATGAATTAACTTGTATTACACAAATATTAAAGTTGAATTAGAAGAGAGAAGTAAAGCATGAATAAAAAATGTAACGATGAAAGACCAGACAATGATCTATAAAGTGAATTAAACTTATATCAATAATGAATTAAACAAGTAATCTAATAGTAACAAATAATAAACTACAAAATGATTTAAATTTGCATTAAAAGTGTATTACATAGTATTAAAGTTGAATTAGAAGAGAAAATTAAGAATAAATGAAAAACGTAACTAACGAAAGACAAGATAAACTGAATTAAGCTTGTATTATTTTTGAATAAAACATGTACTATATGTGTCTTATAAATTATTTTGGTTTGTATCACTAAGAACACGAGTGATATTTGCAATATGTATTAAAAATGTAATGTGCATGTATTATAAATGTAGTATAAGTGTGTTACCAATTATAAACTTAACCAAACCCTCTCAAAATTGAGATATAAACTACAAACGTCATTTTCAATTATTTATAGTAACAACCTATCCAAACTAATCACAAATTCATAAAATTCAAATAATGAATCTAAAATTTGAAGCTTTATAATGACTATCAATGGTGAACTCTTACCGTTGTAATTTTAGAGATTTGAATTTCTGCTTGAAAACATATTTTTATACAAATTTTTAGTTTTTCTGTTCCTCTTCTCGTCATGTTCTTGAGTAAAGATAGTAAAATATGAGCAAATATTAATTTGAGGATAGTTAATTAAATGAAAATTTTAAAGAAGAAGAAAAATGACGGAGAAAGAGACAAAGAAGAAGAATAAAAAAAAGAAGAGGAGGAAGCGAAGAGAAAAACTGTACAACATTTTCAATTCCAAAAAAATGTTATATTAAGTTAAAAAAGTTATATTGTCATAGATGGTAAATATTTTTTTAATATAGCATATTTATGTGATTTACCCTTAAAAAAATATCTTTATTTTTCGGTTTTAACTTGAAATATTTGATTGTTAACTAAATGATGAAGTGAAGCATTGAAAAGTTGATAATGTATGCTATATATATGTGCAAAAGTCGCAATTAACATTCTTCTACTAAATTTACAGAAGAAATGATTCATAATTTAGTTTTGAATTAGTAATGAATGGGTACTCCGTACTTGTATGTCCAATTATAATTTATGTACATCGAAATTTCAAATGTCAGTATGTAGTTATTATGCATCTTTACTACAACTAACTGCTCTATATGTAGATGTATATCATGAAATTGAAAATGAGTCACTAGCTATTCTAAGAAGTATATATGTTGATTGAATCACTACATAATTTATAGAAAATGCTACTTATTTGATTGTTAAAAGGAGAAGCCTATTAATACAAAGTGCTACTTTCATTCGACAACATTTTCTTGATTTGTATACGTTAAATTTCTGATGTTAGTAACTATTACGTACTCCTTATATCTCAAAATCTTTGTTATGTTTTTCTTAATGAGAGTCAAATTACATGAATTTTGATAATTATTTATCATATATCTTCCATTAACCTTTTATTTATCCACTTTAAACTTTACACATTTCTAAAGAAATAACTATTAATATGAATATTTACTATTTTACTACAATACTCATACTAATTGATGTATTATTTTAGATCTTGAAAAATGATTTAAAGAGTAAATAAGTAATATTGAGGAAAAAATAAGAAAATAAATATTTGTTTTTGCTATTTATTAAAAATAAAAATATAATAAATAAAGAGAAATTATGTTTTTAGCCTAGTTATATGAAAAATATTGCGGCCTCGTTGGCTTCCATTTTAACAAATATATTCACATTAATACCCGAGTAAATTCGATGTTAGTTCAATTTTAATACAGTAATTTAGTCGTCAAATATATATGAGCAACCTGCCTTGTCCACCTAATTGTCTCAACTATATAGAGTAGGCAGGGCATATCAAGAGGAAACTCCATAGCATCAAAGATGGCGTCGTCTACACAGGAACACCACCTCCATCATCTTCCTACTCCTTATGGCACAACTACTGCTCCTCCACCAACTCCATCAGCACACTCTAATCATAATCATAATCATAATCTCCTTTCCACTTCTGAAGCCGCTGATTCTCTCTCTCGTCTTCTCCACCGTATCCCACCCACCCTTTCCCTCTCCTTTCCTGGTCGCCGTCAATCTCCGCCATCAACCACCGTATCTCCTCCTCTCATCTCTCTTTCTGATGCAAAATCAATTCTTCACTCTAACCTCCTTTCAGCTGCAAAACAACACGGTTTCTTCCAGCTCACACAACACTCCATCTCCTCTCACCTCGCTCAATCAGCTGAATCCGAATCTGCATCCATTTTCAATGATGAGAAACAACTCTGCTTCCCCAAGAACTGGCCCTTAGGCTTCGATAACGATGACGACGACGACGACGACGTTGTCTGCGGCCGGTCGCTTTGTCTCGACGAGTCAAGTTCAATGGAGTTGGGGTTTAGTTCTATTCATGAATTTACTTCCCAAATGGAAAAACTAGGGTTGGCGTTGATTGAAGAACTGGCGTGTGCTGTTGGGTTTGAGAACCCGGTAAGAGAAGATCGGACCCGGTTCTGTTCGTTGATGTGGATATCTGAATCCGAGAGCGGTTCAAGTAACATGCCACTTTCACCGGGTCGGGTTTACCCCTATGTAGTTGGGTTAAATTATCAAATTCGTTGCCGGAAGTATTCCATGTTGGCTGATTCGGGTTGGATATCTGTAGCCCCTCAAGTCGACTCGGTTATGGTAACCCTTGGTGATATTGCTCAGGTAACATTTTTAATATGAATTAGATTTTTATTATAACTTTTAAAATACATCATAAGTAATAATTAACCATCTTAATTCATTTAATAATTTGCTAAATAAAATGTATAACAAGAATTGAAGCTCTCTGCCCCAATGCTTTGTCTTACTCGTAAAACATTTTTATTCTTATCTAGGTTATTAGTCATAAAAAATGGATACATGATATTAGATATAACAATAGAATTATTTAATGTTAATTAATGAATTATTATAATATTATTCAATAAAGTTATGATATGATGGGTAGGGATAATAGGGTATTAATATATTGAATTTTTTAAAAATTGAACCTATTAGTATTACACCTATGATATGGATAGAATCAAATATAATGTATAAAAAGTATAAATTATCGAATATCCAAAAACTAAAATAGAGTATCAAGTGGGATATATAGAAAATAAAATTATTATGTAGTACTATTAATTTAGGTAGTGCTTGTAAGGATAAAATATACAAGTATTTGTCTAACTGGTTCGTACATTTTCCATCATTAATCAGAAATGATTTTTCTGCTTTTGTTAATAATGATTTCGAAATTTCCCAACTTTTTTTTCTCCCATTAAAGATGACGAAAACCATTTCCTAAAAATATATTATAAAACACACCCTTAAAGTCACATTTGGTGTGATGATATAGTGGAATAAATTAGAAATAAATTCTAATGTTTTTTAATTTCTTGTTTTATTATTAAGTTCAATTTATGATAAATTATTTCAGGATTAATAATTAATATTGAAATAACTTATTTCTGTCTTGGGTGTAGTAATAATTATGAAATACCTTATTTAGAAATAAAATGACAAAAATATCTCCCTTGCCTTTTTATAATTTACTTCTGATATCTTTTACACTTACACGTATGAATGATATTTCTTTTTAAATAAATAATTTGTATATTCTTAAAAACACTTATGTAATTCAGGTTAATTGGTATCTAAGTTGAGTTATCTCGGGATGTTTGGTCGGGTCAAAATAAATAAACGTTTCCGTGATATAATTAATTAGCAGCCTCAAAAGGACCCACTAAACCTAACATATCTTAGATATTTAGGCCCTTTGATATACATATTTGAAGCTCTAATTCTTGTTTTATTTGACACGATGAATGTACTTACAATATAATAATAATATTAAACCGACAATTAATTGTAAGGTTTGCCGCCTTAATGTCACGTCTTCTGTCTCAACTTGAATTCTTTTGGATACCTACATAGTCCATTTGTTTTCTAATTTGAGCTCTAATTGACAAATCGTATCTGGTTTAAATGATTTTACAAGTAATTATAATTCTATTAGAGAAGAATATGTTAATTTTATCTCATTTTACTCGTAACTATTCCAGAATGAAATAAATATAAATAATTCCTCAAGTTTAAAAATATTTGTCATTAATCGTCTACCTTGGATTTATTGGTAATGCATTAGTTATAATATGACAATGACGGCTTAGAGTAAGGTCACATAGAAAATTCTTATAATTTGAATAAGTAGTAGCTGATTACCTAATTAAATTAAGACTTCTATCGTGTTATAATATAACTTGTTCCATCTGAAAAGCCTCATCTAATCCAACTTCGATAGCAACTTGGATAGGGAAAGAACATTTATTTGTTTATATTCATTCCATTCATTTTTAGAGTAAATGGTCAAATGCCACCCCAATCTATTACCGGATTTTCAACTACACACTTAAATTTACCCCCTGAACTGTTTTAAAATACAATAAATAAACGCTTAATGCTGAGTTGGTTGAGAAAGTGTAATTCACTCTCTTTGAGAGAGTGAAAAGAGAATAAATAGGGTTGCTTTTATGTTTATTTCATATTTTTATTTTATTTTCTTTCTCTTTCTAATTAAATTAAAATAATCTCCCCCACCCCACCCCAACCCAACCGCCCCACACTTCTTCTTCTTCACACTCACCCTACACCTCTTCTTCTTCTTCACACTCACCCTACACCTCTTCTTCTTTTTCACACTTTTGCTTTATTTTTATTTTTCATCACAAATCTCTACAAATTTCTTCAGGAATTCTACATATTAACCGTCTCTTACATAATCAAAGAACCTTTAAACAAATTTAGTTATTACTCCCAAATCAAAGTAATAAAATAAAGAACTCAAAATTCAATTTTTTTACCATAACCCATTTCAAACAAACATAGAATTTTCAATTTCCAACACCTTCACAAGCTCTTCTCTCAAACGTTAATTCTAATTTCACATTCTTGTATTTAAACCACAAATTGGGGTATTTTAGAAATGGGGCATAAAAATTCAATTGGATCATAATTTTTTTCAATTGGATTAATTTCAATGTTTTAATTTGGTTTGTTAATTTCACCAACATTAAGAAAAGAAAGAAATTGAATTCAAAATTTATGGCATGCCCATACACTACTTTGGGTATATCCCTTCATAAGCCCCCAACATGAGTAAAATGTGTAGCAATGAACTTTGAGAGAAATTGTGGGGAATAAGATAAAGATATTGGTCAGAGAAAGTTTTACTCGTCAGAAAAAATTTACCGTCTTTTCTCTTGCCGGAATGTCAATGGATGAGAAGTGAGTTTGATAATGGTGAGTAGGGGTGTTCATGGGTTGGTTTGGGTCGGTTATTGGTCAAAATCAAAACCAAACCAACTTAATCGGTTTTAAAATTATCAAAACCAAACCTAATATAATAAATATTTATCGGTTTGGTTGTTATCAGTTTCGGTTCGATTTGGTTCGGTTATTCGGTTATTAACCATATACATAAAATTAAATGAAATAATTTATTCAAAACGTGAAAATAGTTACAATAATCCATTCAAAATGAAAAAGTAGTTAGAATGATTGACATTATAAAACTTTCGATCATTGAAATTACTAATGAATAAAGCTTCAAAATTCACTAGTTTTGTCCTAGAAGGAAGAGACATTGACATTTTTAATTCCACAAAAAATTGTCATAGACACTCATATACATGAAACCAATAAGATAGAAGTTCTTACCTTGGACATTTTTACTTTCATAAGTAAATTATAAATAAATTTTGATGAATACATATATAAGATTTTTAAAATTGTTTATAAAATAGCATATTTATGTATGTATAATAATAAAATTTATGTGTATTATTTATCGGTTTGGTTCGGTTATTTCTTTGATTTTTTTCAAATAAAACTATAACCAAATCAAATACTATCGATTTAAAAAAAATCTAAAACCAAACCAAACCCTAAATAAAATCGATTCATTTAATCGGTTTGGTTCGATTTTTTGGTTTGAATCGGTTTTTATCCAAACCGTGAACACCCCCAATGGTGATGTTCTTAATGATAATGGAGGGTTTCTAATGGGGCATATAATAATTTTAAAAAAAGTAGGAAAAATAATTCATTTATTATATTTATTAGGCGGCATTGACATGGCGCTAACGTGGTGCTGACGTGGCATGTGCGTGTGTTACACCACAATACACATGAGTGACTATGTCATTTTAGGGTGAAATTTATTTCCTTATAAAATAGTTCAGGGGGGTAATAGGACACTCGTAAAGTATGAGTGTGTAGTTGGAAATCCGACCATAGGTTGGAGGGGTTTTTGACCATTTTCTCTTCATTTTTACTTGTCACTATTTGACTTGACATACTAATTAAGAAAATAATTATTGACATATGTATTTTATCATACTATTCATAATAATTGTTATTTAATATTAGGAAAAAAAAATATTAGGTCTTTAAGAATGATTTGGAGAACAATATTTAATGCTAAGAGTTAAACATAGAAATATATGTTAAAAGTGACAAATAAAAATATGTTGGTAATGATTGTGACATAATTTACATTATTTTGCTATAAACTTAAATGCAGAAAGTAATTGAATTCAAGAAAGAATATATTTTCGGACGTTTAATTAAATAAGAATTGTACCATCAACATTTTCTATAGTAATATTATTTAGTCGTATTTTAAGTGTTATCAAATTGAGATTACTATAGACAGTAATTTTACAAGTTAGCTTATAAACTTGATAATGGGCAGGTATGGAGTAATGGAAAGGTGAAAAAAGTGAGAGGAAGACCAGTACCTATAACTAATGGTGAAATCAACAGCAGTAGTAATAACTCACACTATGTATCAATGACATTGTTAGTTACACTAGCTCATGAAAACACTGTCTCTCCCTTGCTTCCTATCAAATTGCCATCACTTGGCGCGGTGCTCAACAAAGAAGATGACGATGGCCTTGGCGACAATGATTCAACAACTATAGCGGTAGAGGAGGAAAGTCCAATGTTCAATTCATTTTCTTTCGAGGATTATGCATGGAGAGTTTATCACGCACGTCTTAATATTAAGGATCCTCTTGTGAGATATCGTGTTTGATTATTACTACTGTTGTTCTCGGTTTCAGTTTGGATCGGATCGGATCGGAGTTATTACCAATTAGCATGAGAAATGGTAGAAAGTATCAAAGTATGTTGATGATGATATAAGTTGCTCATATAGCGATTTTTTCTGTGCTTTAATTTGTCTGCATCTCAGTACTCTCTTCATTTATTCATTTGTTTTGGGTTTTCGATTTTCTTTTTTGTTCAACTTAAGGCGTGCTGCTGTTTGATTCTCCTTGTAATTTAGAAATGGGAGTGAAATGTTACGTCTGTGAAGAGAAAACAGACTTCAAGTTTCTATATAGGATAAATTATCTATATACACACCTTTTTCTTCCATAATTTTCATTATTTTTTACTAGTTCTAAAATTTTCCAAAATCCCTTATTTTACTCCCAAACCCCCAAATGCTGGATACATAAATCCCAACTCCCAAAACCAACATTTATCCCTTCCTTATTTCACTCCACAAATCTCTCTTTATTTTTAGTCACAAAATCTTGATAGTTATTTTTTAATTCACATTTGAAATTCAAAATCAGTCTCCTTTCTGTAAGTTAAGGATATTTTTAGACAAAAAAAGTTTAAAAAGGATATTTATGAGTCTTTTACCTATTTTTAAAAAATACTCTAAAATTTATAATAAAATAAGTGAACTTCAAATTTTCAACACTAAAACGTAAATTAGAAAAAAAGAAGAAGTAATAGTAGTAGTTATTATTTGGTAATATTTAATATAATATTTGTAAATTTTTCATAATTTGAGTTGGTTATGGACTCTAACAACTAATCATTCATTGAAACTGATTAGGATTCTTGTATTATTATTTAATCTTCTCATTGTCTCATAATAATATTAGTTTAAATTTCACCAAAGTTTCATATAGTCTAATATTTTCCTCTTTTTTCTGGTGTTTTTCATAATTGGATTGTGTTTGTTCATGTATCTAATTGATAACTTAATTCTTATTTATTATTATACATTTATAGATACACTTTATTTCAACTTACATACATCTTTCTTTCACAACCTTATTGTATCAGATACATTATTATAAACTACAAAATGATACAAGATGTAAGTTATACATACCTTTCAAGGCAAACAATACATGACTTATTAATTTAAACGAGATATATAATTAGTAATGTATCATGCACTAATTTTTTATATAGAATTTTTTAGATATGATACGTAAATTCGAATTTATACTAAATGTATCAATTACATAGCAACTATCACACAATAATGTATCGATCTCAAATCTAACATCTTATGGGTAACAATTACTTATTTAATGTATCTAGCATAAATACAATACTTATCAATTTAAACGAGATACATAAATAGTAATGTATCATGCACTATTTTTTTAGATATGATACATAAATTCGAATTTATACTAAATGAATCAATTACATAGTAACTATCACACAATAATATATCGATCTCAAACCTAACATTTTATGGACAACATTTTTGTTAAATTCTTTTCTATGCATGTCATAATATTTCATGTGTACTAAATAAGAAAGGACTGCAACGTGGTCCAGGTCACAACATATTACCATAATTCTATTACATTTTTTTCTTTCAAAAAACACCTATTGGTGGGTGTCGGGGATTATAACAAAAGAGAGAAGGCACGAACAATAAAAAAGGAACGAAAAGAAACAACCGAAAGCTTTTCTAATTTCTTGAATAGAAAATATATTTGCTGAATTACAAGAGAAAAACAGAGCATATAATTACTCTGTATTAACTGACTCCTACTTCTAATATAACTCCTAACTTATAGTATTTTTATTCCACTAAACAAACTCCTAAACTTACTACTAAAGTTCCTAACTCTCAGGCCACTTTCTAAGGTGAACAAACCTCACCTGGATAATTGTTTTGACCTGGTAAATGCAGTAAACAAATAACACAGTAAGTTGCACTAATTTGTTATACTTCTCCTTAGTGCAAGCTCACGATCAACAACTCCCAGAGCATCTCGAAAGTAGGGGCGTACAAAACCGAACCGAAAATCGAATCAAACCGCAAATCGAGTCAAACCGAGAAAAGAAACCCAACTAGTGACTGGTTTGACTTGGTTTGGTATTGAAAAAAAAAACCCGACTATATTTGGGTTGGTTTGGTTTTAACTAAAAAAACCAACCCGAGACCAAACCAACCCGACATTATATATATAATTTTAAAATTTTATTTTATACATAAAAATATTTACTTTGATATAATTTTTGAATATTTCTTATACTTTTTCATTGTTTTAGTATATTATTTCAAGTTTGAAACTTAGAATTCTGAATGGTTCAATAAAGATTATAGTCCACGTTGGTAATTATAATAAAGCTTAAATCAAAATAAATTAATACTAATGCAAAAAGAAAATCAATTCAACACTAAGAATGACAATAATATTGAATATTTGTTCTTTGATTTTACATTGGTTTAAACAATTCAAATACATAATCTAATTTTAATTTCCTTTAATATTTAGTCATGTAACTAATATTTATTAAACTTATTTTAGTATGATTTAGTACTTTTAAATTATGATCATCTTCATTATGACTTGTTAATTTGCAATATTTGTTTTACGCGATTTCATTATTATTATTTTTTTGTTGGATATTTTAGTGTCATTACTCATATCATATTTTGTGTTATTTTCTTAAGAAACACCTTAGATAGTTGTATTTTGGTAGGACTAAAGAAATATTTGAAGTACAAGTAAATTATATGTTTGTATGAATACTTTACCGGAAAAACCCAAAAATCCAAAAAGCCCAAAAAAATCCGAGGTTGAAAAACCCGAGTTTTATTGATTTAATTTGGTTTATAGATTTAAAAATCCGACTCAAATGGTTTGATTTGATATTTGAAAAACCCGAACTAACCCAGTCATGTACACCCCTATTCAAAAGTATTGAAACTTAGACTTCTCCAAAGCTTTAGTGAATATATCAACAACTTGAGTTTTGGTACGGATAATTGTCAGTTCAATCTCTTCACTTAGAACTTTCTCACGAACAAATGATGTTGGATCTAATATGCTTCGTTCAAGCATGAAAAACTTGATTTGACGCGCAAGTTTGATGGCACTTTCGTTGTCACACTTGATTTTCACAGCATAGTCTACTTTGTGGGACATGTCTTTGATCATTCTTTTCAACCAAATACACTCTTGTGCAGCCATGGTTGCTGCAATATATTCAGCTTCGGTGGTAGACAAAGCAACAACATCTTGTTTCTTGCTGCACCAGGAAACCACTGCTGACCCAGTACTAAAACAGTAACCTTAAGTCGAGCGACGATCATTTGAATCACCTGCCCAATTTGCATCAGTAAATCCACTCAATAAAATATTGCACACCTCTTGTACCAAAGTCCATGACAAAGAGATCCATTCACATAACGTGAAATCCTTTTTGTTGCATCTAAATGAGAAGTTGTTGGACTATGCATAAATTGAGAAACAACACCAACTGAATAACATATTTCTGGCCTTGTGATAGTCAAATAGATCAAACTTCCAACTAGTTGATGGAACTTCATCGCATCCTTCAAAGTTTGGCCTTCATCCTTCTTCAACTTGAGATTTGTCTCCATTGGAGTAGCCTTTTCTTTCAACTTCCCCATGCTCTTGAGTTCGCTAAGCCATTTATATGCGATGAAGGTGGAACAAATTTCTCTCCAATCTCCTTTCGCCCGTTCACTCAGTACTCAGTAGCAGCTCCCGTATTCGCGATTCGCGAGGGTTGGGGTGGCACGGAAGATTGGTCCGCTCCGAAAAGCTGGGCCGGGGGGCAGGGAAAAGAGTCGAGTCGATCAGGCTCGACGATCGGGATAAGCAAGACGAAATCAGGATTTGGCCGATTTTTCTAGCTTCTTGCTTGCTACCTTCTACTCTCTATATTTTCTACTGGGCTCTCTTGAGTTCTGTTGGGGCTTTCTCGAAAGCAGAGAAGTTTCCATATTTATACCTTTTCTTGTTGGAGGGTAAACAAAGCAAAAGCCCATCTGGCCGATCTCAAGCTGGATGAGAAGGCAAACCAACCCTCCGAAGAAGGAAACTATGATTAATTTCCCAAACAAAGCAGCCTTCAGCAGGAGCTGCACTAATTCACTGGCTTTCTAATCATAATGTTATTACGGTAAGAATAATAATCATAAACCAAGCTGAATGGTTTGATTTTTCAACGAAAGATGGGTTTGAAAACAGGTACCAAATTGTCTTGATAAGGTGGGGATGGTTCTGCCCCTTTCCCCAGGAAATTGCTTTGATTGACCGAGATCTCGTGTTTGAAACGCTATAAGAGACTCTCTGCATAACCTTTTTGAGACACAAAATAGCCTTGATCTAATTTTAGCACTTCCAAACCAAGAAAACATCCAATCTGCCCCAAATTTTTCATCTCAAAACGAACAGATAGGTCATTCCTTAAATTAGAAATTTCTAATTCATTATCTCCATTTATCATCATATCATCAACATATAATAGTGTCAGGAGATGCACACCTGATTCTAATTTCATAAATAAACTAGAATCTGAATCAGAAACTCTAAAACCACAAAAGATTAGGTATTGAGCAACTGTACCATACCAAGCTCGTGGTGCTTGCTTGAGGCCATATAGGGCTTTCTTCAAATGGCAAACATGAGTTGGAAATTGCTTGGAGACAAAACCGTGAGGTTGCTCCATAAATACTTCTCAATCCAACTCTCCATAAAGAAATGCATTTTTACATCGAGCTGCCACATATTCCAACCTTTGAAAGCAACTAGAGAAAGAAGTGACCTTATTGTCACCATCTTCGCCATTGGACTAAACGACTCCTCATAATCTAATCCATTGTTTTGAGAGAACCCACAAGCAACTAGACGAGCTTTAAACCTGTCAATGGTACCATCTTAGTTTTTCCTCAAGCGAAATATCCATTTGCAAGTAACTCGATTGCATTTTTCTGGTTTGGGTACCAATTCCCAAGTTTCATTCTTGTCTAAAGCATCAATTTCTTCTTGCATTTCTCTTTCCCAATCTGGACAACCATTTGCTTCTTCATAACTTAATGGTTCTTCTGTAGTTGATGCTCATGTAAAGAAACACGAGGTCACAAAATAATTTTTAAGTTTTACCTCATAATCCTTGAGGTAGTCCGACTGCTTTTTCTCCCTTGTTGACCTTCTAGTTGCTTAATGTTCACCATCTCCTTCTGTTGAAATGTTCTGACTTGGAGATACACTTTCTGCCTCTTCATTACTAGGTGTTGGTCCATTTACTTTAGGAAATAATAACTCTAAATTATCTTGATCATCTCCAAGAACTATAACCTTTTGAACAGAAAATAAGGATGACACTTCATCAAATACCACGTCTCTAGAAATGGTAAACCTATTTGTCTTTGGATCCATGCATCTCCCACCCTTCCTATAAGGATCATAGCCAACAAATACACATTTTCTTGCTTTCGGATCAAGTTTGGTTCTATTAGTTCTGGGAACATGAACATAACACACAGAACCAAAAACTCGAAAATAGTTCACATTTGGCTTCTGACTAAAGGGGATTTCTGTGTACCTAGCCAAGGAGGCAACCTATTTATCACATGGCATCCACATTGAATATCTTCAGCCCAAAGCTCTCGAGGAAGACTCTTGTCATACATCCATGAAACACAAACTGAGGTAAGATAGGCAAGCTTTCTTTCAACAACTCTATTTTGTTGAGGAGTATCTGCACAAGTCATTTGATGAAAAATTCCATTATTATGACAATACCGGAAGAAGTTATCTAACATATATTCTCCACCATTGTCACTACGGAGATATTTTATCTACTTCTTGAACTCAATCGCAACAACATCTTTGAACTCCATAAACTTGGATAATGCTTCGCTCTTTTCTTTCAAAAATTTCACCCAAGTGAACCTTGAGTGATCATCCACCAACACCATAACATAGCGATGCTCACTATAACTTGGTGTTCTTGTTGGTCCCGTCAAATCTGTATGAACCAATTCAAACATCGTGGTTCTTTGATTTGATGACCTTTTGAAAGGAAGACGATGAGATTTGCCATATTGATAACCTTGACAAATCACATCTTCACGTACGTTCTTCAAAGTTGGAAGGCCATCTACCAATTTTTTAGAAGAGATCTGTTGCATCGTTTGATAGCCTACATGACCCAACCGAGCATGCCAAATTGCGACATTATCAGTTTGTCTTGTTTTCTATACATAAGCTTCACCTGCTGACATAACAAAGAACCTTTCTTTTCACCCGTAAATATAACATTGGCAGATACTTGTTTTACATTTTCAAGCACATTCACATCATTAGGACCAAACAATACATATTTTCCAAAATCAGTAATTTGAGGAACTGAGACTAGATTTTTTATCAAACCCGGAACATGATAAACATCCTGCGATTTGATACTTTTGGATTTATCACCAGCAACTTCTATCTTCACAACACTTTCTTTTGTTAGTGGATATGTCGAGTTATCAGTTGTGATAATGACTCGATCTCCATGATGATCTCGCTTCTCCGAGAATAGAGAATCATATCCAGTTACATAATGTGAGAACCCTGAATCAACGATCCACTCTTCTCTCTTATTATTGTTGGCAAAATTGACAAAATCTTGTGCTAACTTTTGTTCAACAACTTGGATGCTAAAACAGTGCTCCCATTTCATTTGCTCATCTCCTTCGTTGGTGTATGTGACATTGACTTTGGAAAGCTTTACGCGACAATTTTTCTTGATGTGCCCAATTTTTCCACATCTGTAGAACTTTTTGTTGTGTGGATTTCTACCTTTTTCCATGCTTGTTTCTTCCTCTTTATTTTTGTTCCAAGTTGATGCGTTCTTCTTGTTCGGCTTTCCTTTAGAAAATAAAACATTATCAAATTCAAGGTTCTTAGTCATTTGTTTAGCTAAAGCTTCTTGATTAGAAAGCATGTTCACTAATTCTTCAACAGATGGTTGTTGTGGCCATCCTTGAACGGAAGTGAAAAAAGGACCGTACTCCTTTTTTCAATCCACGAATAAAATAGTGTCATAGGCGTGGCTCACTTATCTTCTCTTCTGGATCAATCTCTGAAATTTCAGCACAGATATTTTTAACTCGGAAAAAGTAATCTGAGATTGACATACCTCCCTGTTGTAACATTGCCAACTCATTCTCCAAAAATTGCAGCCTTGCTGTAGTTTTCTTGGTAAATAGCCTTTCGAGCGTATCTCAAACCTCTTTTGGAGATCTAACATCACAAACATGATCAATAAACTCCTTGCTAATAGAAGTCCTCAAAGAAAAGAGAGCTTTTCCGCACTGGATCTTCAATTTTCTTCGTGATTCGGCATTTTCAAGAGTATCGACTAGGATTATTGAATCAGTTCCTACAATTAAATTCCATAGATACTGACCTTGAAGGTATGCTTCCATACACATTCTCTAATACTTGTAGTTAGTCCTTACAAGTTTTTCTATTCCATATTGAGTATTTCCTTCGTTTGAGGCTTCCATTGCTATAGACAACAAAAGCTTTCCCTTCACACTTCCAAACTTCTCCAACAGGATAAACTGATAGAGAAGAAGACTGAAATGAAAAAAATTCCTCCTTCTATCTAGCTCTGATACCATATAACAAAAGAGAGAAGGCATGAACAATAAAGAAGGAAAGAAAAGAAACAGCCGAAAGTTTTTCTTAAATAGAAAATATATTTGCTGAATTACAAGAGAAAAACAGCGCGTATATTTACTCTGTATTAAGACTCCTACTTCTAGTATGACTCCTAACCTATAGTGTTTTTATTCCACTAAACTAACTCCTAAACTTACTCCTAAAGCTCCTAACTCTCAAGCCACTTTCTAAGGTGAACAAACCTCACTTGGATAATTGTTTTGACCTGATAAATGCAATAAACAAATAACACAGTAAGTTTCACTAATTTGTTATAGCGGTGGGGGTGGAGTTAAGTATAGACCCCAACCTATTGATAACTTCGCAAAAAGAGTACAAGAGGTGGCTTTTCAGCCAAACCTCTATGGAATAAATTTAGGATAAAAAGTTCATCATCATGGAGAAAATAACCTACGTTAGCCATAGCACCCTAATTCATGTACAAAACTAAGAAAAAATGTATTGTCCTTTGACATGTCTAATGCGAGGATATGGGAACCATCTTGATCATTCTTCGAGAGAGCTTTAACTTGCGAAGGCAGAGATATAGTTTGGTTAAAGAATTTGTTTCTCCCAATATTTTCACCCAGGTTAGCCAATCTTTCAGTCACCATATTTCTTTCTTGGAAGCAATGTTGAAACAGAAAGTTTCCATCTTTAGTGAGGCCCTTTATCAGTTGAATAATGTTTCTTACTTGCCAAGAAATGTGTTTTTCTTCCTTGATCATCTGAATAGTCAACATAGGATCTGATTCTACAATGACTTGATTGAGGTTATTTCAGTGACACCATTGAATACCCAATAAAATAGCCATGACCTTTGCATAATTGTTACTGTTTTGGCCATAAAATTCAGCATATGCCATGAGCATGTAGCCCATGTGATCTCTGAGTATTCTACCACTTCCTACTCTGCTAGTATTGCCTTTGGACAATCCATCAACATATAGCTTGAGAAAATGGAAGTTTGGTTTGAACCAGTTCACTATTTTGTTAGATAGTTTAGGCATGCAGTTTTCAATAGATAGGCAAAGATCTGGCCAACTTTTGTTATATGTTCAAACAATAAAAATCATCCTTTTAAATAAGCTTTTAAATAAGAGACATGTGGTTGTTGATCTGTTGGATTACCAGCCAACAAATAATTCTAGAATCCTCAAATCTATAGGCACACCTACTCTTCCAAATTTCCCAATAGATAATTGTTGGCATGCATTAGAGAAGGGAAAAATGCATTATGTTTTTGGAATCCATAAGCCATCATTGAATAATGTTGAATCTGAATTTTTCATTCTCAACTTTGATTCCATAGGAATGAGAGTAGAACTTTCAAATTCTAGTAGCCAGATTACATTGTATAAAAATGTGATGAATATCTTCATTATGCTTGGTGGTACAACAACAAGTTGATGGACCATGAATTTTATTTTTTTCTTAATCACATCATCATTGGGAAGCTTTTTCTCCAAGAGCCTTAGCAAGAAGAAGGACACCTTGAAACAGTGCCTTTTATACTAAATTATGGTGTCAGTGAGAGTAGTGCACTTTTAATTTCTGAGAATGTTCCAAGTTGAACAACAATTAAGCTTTCCGGTCTAGAGAGGGGTCCAAATGGACATATCATTGTCATTCCTATTAATGTTGATCCATGAGTCCAGGCTTCTAAATATAGATAAGAAGGCAAATTAGTTAAGTTTTCCAAGTAACAGAGATCAACAAAGACAAAGGTCTGTTATGGAATTAAGAGCTCACTCCGCACCAGTTATAGTTAGTACATTTTATATTTAGTTCAAGTTCGTACTAGTCATGTACATAAGATAGCCAATGCTCTTAGGCTCATAAAGCAGTCTGTTGCAGCTATTTCTAAACCAATATTCGAATCAGATGGGCAGGGAGGCCTGCAAAGGTGTAGGCAAACCATTCATGGTAGAGTTGCGAAGGTAATATGTATGACAATTTGATTGGTAAGAAGTTGTTTCATTTTAATCATATCCCACCCATCAAAATAGTAAAAATCGAACACTTCAACTTTAGGGGATCTTGATTGTGGTTAACTAGTTTGCCTAGAGGATCTAGACCAGTGTCACAACTCAATCCAACAGACCATGCAAGAACCTACTCTATCAGCCGAGGAAAACCCTTACGAGAAATTATTAAACAAGAAATGTGAAATTGAACAATTATAAGCTAATCACCCTATTTCAGTATAGGAATACTCTTAACTTAATTTAAACAAAGTCTTTTTATAAAGAAATACATTGAACCCTCCCCAAGGAACTAGTCTGTCACGACCCAAAGTACACCCTAGACATGACATGACGTATAAGACCCTGAGAGGCCCTATACAAGCCACTTAGAATGCATCATACAAGATAATAGAAACAAGAGAGTTTAAAAGTAGCATTTCATATAAAAGAGTTTGACACAAAATAGCAGAAGTATATCATAAGTCTCAAAGCCATTTATTACATCAAAGGAGTGATTAAGATGTAACCCATATATCACATATAATATCTGAAAAGAAAATACATGAAATCAATAAAAGAGTCTCGGTCCTCGAAACATGAGAACTCACCAATCTTCAATATCTATATGAGAGCACTAGCCATGAGTATGGGAGCTAGGAGCGTCAGACCCTATATTAGTGAAACAATGTACGCAAAAGTATGTGTTAGTATATGAAATGTACCAAGTATGATAACAATGTATAAGAGTTATGAAATCATGCTAAAAAGGGGTTTACATGACATGCAATGACCAAACTAAATCATAAAATAACATATTAGAAAACATAAGTCATAACCATGGTCAATGCAAGCTAAACATCTTTAAAACACATTTGAGACACTTTTATAAAGTAACCTTAGTTCATTATTGTGGGAGATTTACCTTTAACCGACATAGACCATGTGAGCTATAACATGGAATCCGGTGTCTATCCTACACCAAAAGAGATGTCCTTACTTTCCAAGGTAAGAACCATGAACTTCTAGCTTAGGTGGATCCACTAGCTAATGTCTATCTAAGACAAACCTATGGTGGCACACAGTTGTGGGACATGGGTAATCACCACTTGTCCACTCGGTGCTAAGCATTAATCCCACAGAATAGTCATTAATCTTGACTTGTCTTATCATTATGGGACATGGGTAATCACCGCTTGTCTTCTCATCTATGGAAGGGTACATAAAGTAGCCAATCAAAGCTAGAATTCATTAGAATAGCTCCTAATTCTTGATTCAAAGTTTAGTTGAGAAAACCTTTCAACCCTATAAATCCTTCATGTGATAAAATCCTTTAACAACAACAACACATTGATGCTTTACTCTCAAAGCAACCTTAAATCATTTTCATCAATTTCATAAAGAACATGCATATCTTCATAAATTCATCTTTCATAATTCAAAAGTTTCATCATATGATCAAAATCTAGGTGTCGCACCCCAATTTCGAACTAGCCGAAATAGTTCACAACATAATATGGCTGACACTCTGATTTTTGGACCTAAATTTTTAAGGCAAATATTAGGAAAACCATTTTTTAAATGTGTAAACGTAAACTCTGTTTTGATTTGCGAAACCAGTGAAATTCTGAGCAAGGGTTTTGGTTACTCGAGGGGAAGGTATTAAGCATCCCTCAGACCTATCCAAAGATAGCCCTTAAACTCAATTTAGGAAAATATAATTTAATTAGAAAAACTTATTTATTTATTTGCTTTAAAATCAATGGTAAGTAAATTTTATTAGTTAAAAAAAAAGTAAAATACAAGGTACGACATATATATGTCTATTAAATAAAATTAATAGTAGTATGTTATCATACGGTAATAAATAAATAAATAAATAAATGTACTAAAAATGTATGACAATTTTATATGCTTAAAAATATAGACGTGTCTTATATAAATGTATAATAAATGTTGAGTTTAAAGGGTATGAAAATTTGTTTTATTTATTTATATATAGAATTAAGACGTGAAAGAAAATAAAATAAAATGAGATAGTAATCGGGTGTAAATGTGTAGTAGTATGTGTGATGTGTAATTTGAAAAAATAAAATAAAATAATAATGATACTAAATGTCAAAATATTATATAAAGTTTGTGATCTTAGCTATATTTATTATGAAGTATAGTATATACATGTATGTTGTTTTTTAAAAAATAAAAAATAAAATATATGAACATTTCTTATTTTATTTGTATGTAGGAAAAATTGTCAATAGAGTATACGTAGTAAAATAATATGTACATCAAAGTGTAGGGATTTATAGTTTATAAAAAAAAAATAACATTCGTAAAAGTGATAGTAGATAGGAGAAAAACTAAATAGAATTAATACTTTTATGTGCATGACATGTATATGTATGTACCTTGTATTTTGTTTTTGAACTTGTTGGCAAATCTAAAATCTTGAAATAATATGTTAAGAAATTAAATATTTTGGCAATATTTGATTAAAAAAAATGACAATAACAAATATATTTTCATAAGGGAGGGGGGGGGGGGGGGGACGTAAAGAATATAAAATAGGCCTAAGTATTGAGACTTATTTTATATTTATTTTGTTGCAAATGTAAGGGTCTATTTCCCTACTTACTTTCTTAAGAAAATAAAATAAATTTCTAGAAGGTAATATAACTTAAGCCTTGTGTATTTCTAAAGGTGGTTATTTTAACCTTTAAATTAGTTTCAAATTTATTTGGGAGTTTTAAATGATAAATTATCCTCAACATAAAGGCCTAAATGAGTGTTGACAAGTAAAGCTATTAAATATTTTGGTCCTTTTAAAATAACGTTTCACTTCCTTTTGAAAGTAGTATTTTCAAGCACCTTTAGACTCAAACTACTGCACTTTTAAACTCTTAAAGTATAGTGGTTAGATAAAAAATCTATATCTTTAGGTCCCAAAAATTGGTGTTTTAACTAAGAAAAAGAACTACATTTTTTTTACACTAAAATCTGCTCAATAAGGCTGTTAAGAGGTGCAGTGTTTTAACTTACAAAACTAGAATTTTCAAGTAAAAAAAATCTGCACTTTTGAATCTAAAAAATCTGCATCATAAACTCTCATAACAAAGCGTTTTTCGTTCCAAAAATACACATTTTTTGCACTAAAAATCTGCACGTTAAAAGTTGCAATTTTTACCTCTTGAAATTTGGAATTTTTCAAACTAAAATCTGCACTCTTAAACATCAAAATCTGCATCCATTAAGTTGCTAAAAAAATCGTTATCAACTCTTATTAAAACAAATCTTAAATGGATACATTCTTGTTTAAAGAAATAAAAAGGAGTCATTCCCAAGTTCACTTTTCTTAAAGGCTAAGCTTTTACGGCAAAAAAAGATATAAAAACTTCGTTAGAAAGCGTCATCCTAAGCGAAATGGTCATATTAAAAACCCAATATCTAGAGGGATGGGAAGGTTCAAGACTATATCTTACTATCTCTCTTAGTTTGTTTGTACAAACCCAAACAAAATAAAAGCAAGCATAAATATATGTGAAATACTCAATGTGTAAAATGTTAGTCAAACGATAACAACACATATACAATATGAAGAACGTGAAAATTTTGAAGCAAGAAGGAAGATTCGGACACTATTGACACAATAGGCTGCTAGACGTGTGCTTATAATGTATCGATGAGCACAAATCTGATTTGGGACAGATGAATGGAGTCATATCACAACTCCAAATGTGCTCCCGAGTGTACATGTGAAATAAAAAAAAAGAAGAGGATTAGATTAACACATGTTACCAGTTAAGTTACATGAGTACTAAGTAATCAAGGAGGATCCTCATGCCGAATTCCAATTGAAAAAAACCAAGATCCAATGATGAGATGGAAGGAAAATTACGCTAAGTACACTTAGGGTCTGTTTGGAAAGTCACTTGGTAATTAGAATTGGTGTAATTACTAGGGTAGTAATTACCAGCTTAGTAATTACACTGACCTGTTTGGTTGCCACAGTGTAATTACACTATAATTACACATGTCTTGTTTGGATGTCATAGTGTAATTACACATGTTCTGTTTGGATGCACAATTGCAATCATAAAATTATAATAAATTTTAAAAATAAAAATTAATTATTTAAAATTTATACTAGACAAATAAGAAACTTTATAAATGACATTAAATTAAATATTTAAGATATATATTCTTTTTTGAAAATATATTAATTAATAAACATATTTTCTATAACTAATATTATGAAAAAATAATTGATTTATATTTTTTCAAATTAATATATTTCAATTGAATTGATCGTAACAACTAAAAGTATTAAGTTTCTACGAACATCGTGAAATGCATGTTTGATAAAAAGAATAATATATAAATAAAATGTCATAAATTATTAAATGTTTGACAAAAATATAATCTATCAAGTCTAATTAAAAATCACGTGCAATGTAAATTCAATATTACTAAATCAAATGAAACTGAAAATATAACATAGGTTATAAATTCAAAACAAAAAATTTAACATAATACTCTTATAACAAATTTCAAGATAGCAATAAATATGATTTATTTTTATTTTTTCTTAATAAAGAAAACGTAAGTCTATAACCTTACTTAACAATAAATTCTATTTTAATTTAAAAATTAGAATACTAATTAAATTATGTTAATGAGAAAATAAGCATGGCATAAAGAAATAGATAATACAAGAAAATTACATAGAACCGCGTAAAGTAAGGTTGAGAACAAGAAGAAAATGAAATATAATAATATAAAATAAAAAATAAACTTTTGCAAATTTTTAGAATAATAAAAATGAAAAAAGAACTTAAAATAATAGAAGTAAAAAAAAATTAAAACAAAAAAATAAAAATAGAAATAAAAAAAAGAAATTAAAAAGTAATCATGTGGTAATTACACCATGTAATTACCAGCAATTCACAGCCTCTGCCTGTGAATTGTAGAGTGTAATTACCTCCTGTCAATTACACCAATTACCTGCTGACCAAGTAATTACATGTCCTTCCAAACAGGAGAAGACATTGTAATTACACCAAATACACCAAATCCAATTACCAGGGTGTCATTTCAAACAGGCCCTTAATGGAAAAGTCTGAGAGAATTGAACATTCAAAAATTTAAAGTAACTTAACTTACAGCTTTGGGGGAAACAGAAGAATTCATGTCAAAATAGGCAAATATCATTCATTTTAAAAAGGAAGTAATAGAGAGTTTCTACCAGAAAATGATATCAAACTTAAAGAAGACAACAAATTTTTCCAGTAGTTGACCTCCCATGTCATACATTTCTAATATATGTTCAAACCAAATTAACACACACATATAATCATGTTAACAGGTTACGGAGAATAGCGTTGGCTCACTTTGAAAATTAAAACAGAGAACTAAATTTTTCTTGAGAATCAAGTTGAATCACTTAGTCAAAGACGAGACACAACTATCTTTAAAACAAGGAGTAGGCTATGAATCTAACTTGCCATGACTTGACCATAATAAACAGTTAACGCTAAACTCTTTTTCATATTAGCAGCAAGGATTCAATGCGAGCAAATACGAGGGAGTTTATAGCTTTAATCCTTATTAACACATGAAGGACTTGATGATAAAAGAGCAGCCATCCTTACTGGTTCATGGTACTGTAAAATCTAGAGATATCCTATTATTATTTAAGGCTATGGAAAGGAGGAGATTCAAAAATCTGCTTTTATGCAGATCTCCCGGAAGTAAATGATGCCCCTTAGGCTTCAATATAAAAATGAAATTACAAACAACAGATCATGCATATTATATAATCAAAATAGATTTATATTAGCTTAATGAACAAAAGATGTCTTTCCACAAATGACATTTAAACATACACGCAAAATATGCCTGATATGAATATGTATTTTAGTTCATATAACCTATTCTATATGTTCAGATCTGGTCATCATAAATTGCAGTGACAGAGCGAAGAGTAATCTGCTGAGTTAAACACTCCGAAACAATCATAAAACAGAAATTCAGAAGGGATACAAACATTTAACATGACGTAACTAACAACACTGTATAGCAGGAGCAACAAAGTATTCCCAGAAAAGATGAAACATGAGAGATCAAAGTTTGATTATACTATAGAGATGAGAAATTTGGTCAACTCATACAAATTTTGATGATGCCTAGTGACTTACATTACAAGCTGATAGCCCTATACTATTCTCAGGTAGTCATAATAGAGAAGAAAGATTTTCACGTATTGCATATTAACGACAACTGAAACGGAGAGGAGAGGACTTCATGTTGGTCTCTTAAACTAAAGAGCTTTAACAGACTTAAAGTCTAGGCCGACAAGAACTTGACAGAAACTTCTAAAGTATCGAATATGCTTAAATACTATAAATAGCTTAGCTATTTTAGCAAATAAAATGGAGTTCTAATGAACAAAAAAAAATAGATTTATTATGTGTCAACACTCTTGAGAGAAAAGCAGTAATCTAATCCAATATTTAAAAATCTATTCTACTTTGAGTACTTCCACACTACCATCCATAAGAAGACCAACAAAAGAGAGGAAATCGATTCCATATTGAAAAATTGAAACAGTAGCAGGTGAAGGACTGATTTTAAGCCCTAGAAATGATCATTTATACAAAGCTTGGTTGTACTGGAAGGAGTAAACACAATTTAGAATTGAGACTCCTCAAACTTTAAATGGAATCGGACTTGCGAAACAACAAAATAACTCATGAGATATCTAAGGTGCAACACCTTGGCCTAAACTTGGATATCAGTTAGCAGCAGAGAGCAACACAAATCAAGCTAGCTAAACATTCCACGAAATTCATATGTAAAACTCAGAATCAGTAACATAGGCAGGTGTGATGTCTTCTAAGCCGATTTCAACTCGAATTTTCATTAACAACACAAGCAGATACAAATTTATATGGTTTAGAGACAACCAGCTAAAGTGCAAATCTTAGGACAAGAAAGCAGACCATATCATTTTTTTTCCACATGGGACTTATTTAACCAAATCGTAATCGTGGTAGCTAAGTTCAAACAGAGAGCAAACTCCTCAACTCGACCTTTAATCTCATAACATTGCACTCTTAGTTACATGAACATGTAAAAATTTCAAACAGGAATAGTGAACCAATTTCAATTATATAGATGACAAAAATAGCGATTCGACTTGAGTTTAGTGCCTGAAATTAGTTTATGTGTACACAATACATCTAAGAGGCAATATTTACATTTAGAGAAATAAAAACACACATAATAAGATTGGTAAATCAACAGTCTCTCTCATTAACACTAATCTTTACTAACGTTTTTTTTATAACGAAACGAATTTAGATGGGCAAAATCGAGATAACAACACAAAACTATATTCTTATTTCCAGAAACCGAAAACAAAATGTAAGACGAGGGTGATTACTGACCTTGTGTAGAGCAACAAACTAAGGCTTTGACGTCAAGAGATTTCGACTCTGAACTTCCTTGAAACTCGAATTCAAAACAGAAAACAAAGGGACAACAAGAGAACTTTGAACTCTAAAAAAAAACTTGAAGTGGCTGCGATTTTTGTTCTTTTTGATCGATTCTTGGGATCTTTTTCGATTGTTGCTGGATGATCCTTATGAGAACCAAATGGGTTCTATTCTATAGCCAATTTGGGATCCAAGAATTCATATTTTGAATTCTTGGAAACGCAAATCTCAGAGGAAACAGAAAAGAAATCATGAAGGGGACGACGAAATCTCTCAAGAATCGACCTTTTCAGGTAAAAGGTCGATTTGAGAGGGTGAGTGATTGATGGGGCATTTTTCCGGTGGCCCAGACCCCTTTTTTCTGATGGAGAAGATGGGAGAGCAAGTGGGGTAGCAATGGGCGGTGATGGGAGAGGAGCCTGAGGCGACTGTGGAGAAGACGTAGCTAGCGTAGGGGTCTGAGGAAGAAGCGTGATTTCTGGAAAAAAGGTGAAACATGGAGGTGATCTTTGGAGAAGGGGGAGGGGTGAACATGATTTTTGGGAAAAATAAAAGTATAGGGCATCGGTAGGGGTCTAAAAGTCTTAATTAATTTGGGTCGTCCGATAACGATCAGACAGTTAATAAAAATGGAGGGTTTAAAAATAGTAATAATAATATATATATATATATATATATATATATATATATATATAATAGTAAAAGGATGGATTAATTAGAACCCTTAGATTAAATTGGATGGTCAAGATTATAGCTGAAGAAAACACAATCCATATGTTTCCTACGTGACGCACGTGCATTGGCTGAATTAAAAAGACTTGGAGTGCCATGTTTTGCTCAAATTAAATCTATTAAAATTATAATCTCTTTTTTATTAAATAACCATAATTTATTGAATTAAAAAATAATCTTTTTGCAAGACTAGCTTATTTGATAAAATTAGTCATTCTAAAAATATGATTAATATAAATTAGTAACTCATTAACTAATTAAGCCTCCTAATTTTAAAAATGTACGAAAAATATTTATCACAATAATAGAAATTATATTTAATTAGAAAAATCGAGTTAACCCTTAAGAACAATATTTATTTGACGTAAAAAAAAAGAGAAAGTACGTAGTAATATTTATATGATATATTTAATTTTTTTAAGAAATAATATTTATGAAATAAATTTAATAAATAAAATAAATAATTAAAAAATCTTTTCGTATTCCTATATATATATATATATATATATATATTATTATTATTATTATTATTATTATTACTTTAGTTATATAAATGTGGAGAGCCAAAATTAGGTGTCAACACCTTGTGCCTTTCTTTGTCTATGGAGGAGAGTAGAGAAGACGTGGACAAAGAAACATTGACACGATCCAATTTAGGCGACCACCAAAATACACTTTGAGCAACAACTTAGCAAAAACTGTTTATGGAGTTATGGCCGAACTCTGCCTTCTGAGCTGCCTACATATCTCAGGTTTCATGAGAAATCAGGCCATATGTAGTTCAAGAGTGTAAGAGCATAGCAAATTTTGATTAAAATTTGGCCAGTATTGAATTATGGTAATACGAAATTTTTTGTGGTGAGGTATGAAGAAATTAGCACCAATAGAGGGACGAGACATAGTTCTTAAGAAACTCGAATGAGAAATGCTTCGTAGCCATTTCTACTGAAGACTTATGGTAGAGAGATGAATTTTCAAAAAAATTGCCCAGTGTCGAGTTATAATGAACTGAGACATGAAAGAGTTATAAGTAAGATTTAAATCTGAACTTCTGAAGATCGAGCCGAGTTAAGTTTTGAAAGTGAATCCTTGACGTAGCTAGTGATGCTTGTCATTGCACTAACTTGCCCTAACTTGCTGCTTCGAGGGAGTTCCTTGTTGTAATGCGTTGTCCTGCAAAACATGTAAAAGGGTGAAAAGTACATGTTGCGGTTCAAAATTATAAATTGAAATAGTAATGTAAGGAGTAGAGTGTAGATGTTCAAACAAATGTTGATGTCTCCTTTCTGTGTTGTGAATGTGACGTAGGTAAAGTAACTTGTAATGTAGAGGCCTCCGACTGGCAGGGATGTTGTAATGTAAAAGCCTGCATCTGGCTGTGTAAAGCTTGTAATGTAAAGCCTCCGACTGGCGGAGTTGTTGTAATGTAAGAGCCATGTATATGGCTATGTAAAAACTTGTAACGTAACATTTCATTGTTGGCGTATGACAACGTCGCTATGCTTGCATTTCCCTGATCGATGGAGCTTTGGTGACGTCACTACGATGTTAGCCTCCGATTGACAGAGTGTTGCTTGTTTTGCTTATATACCGGCTCTGATTTGGCGGAGTTCAATCTATGTTTGCTATGTACAGCCTCCGGTTGGCGGAGTTTGACGATGTTTGACGGTGGTCTCCGATTGGCGGAGTTGTTAATGAGGTTAGATTACAAGCTCCAGTTGGTGGAGTTATTTTGACAGAAAGCTAATTATCCTATTTTCCTACGAGAATCCTCTTTTCTTTAGTATTTGGTCTAGATCTTGAGCGTACCTGCAAAGATTTAAATAAAAT
This sequence comes from Solanum verrucosum, assembly GCF_900185275.1. Classification (NCBI taxonomy): domain Eukaryota; kingdom Viridiplantae; phylum Streptophyta; class Magnoliopsida; order Solanales; family Solanaceae; genus Solanum; species Solanum verrucosum. The sequence goes on from NW_026020617.1 coordinate 55,957, forward strand.
ATTTTTAGACATAATATGTAGGTTGAAGTATTTTTAGGAAATAAAGTAGGGAAAGAGTATTTTGGCTCATGATTGTGGGAAGTCGAATGGCGACTCCGGTCGTGCCCCGAGGCTTGATGTTGTCTTTCTTGATTCCTGCACCCAAAGAAAAATTTTAGTTTGGGAAGGGGTGTTGATTTGTATCGACTCGCAGACTGAAGCCTCGTCATTGGAATCCTTTGGCATTTTTTTGTCCCGCACCTAGTTCCTTAACCAAGAAACTTGGCAGGTGGAAAATATTTTTAGCTTGTTTTTCTAGCAAATAAGTATATTGCGTATATATTAGGTATATATATATATATATAGTAATTCTCCAGCGTTTTTAGATTATGACATGTTTCGAAGTCCATCGAGCTTTCCATTTTGTTGACTATATCCAACATAGTCTTCTTGTAGCTTTTACTCTCCTGATGAAGCTTCCCTAGCTCTTTTGCAGACACTGCGACGATCGAGATTCTTCATATTCTGAGGTTACGCCAACTATGAGGAAGTGTTTCCTAAGGGTAAGGAAAAAAAATTATGCAGTGCATTGATCGAGCTTGAGTCAGGCTGCCTACGTATCCCCAAAGTAGGAATCAGATTGTAACGTAGTTTGAATACAAGTGGGAGCCATAGAAGTATGTAATGCAATGATCGAGCTTGACTAAAGCTGCCTACATATCCAAGTGGAATCGGGTTGTAACTTAGTTCGATACAATAGAAAAGAGGAAAATACAGGGGAAAAGTAAGAATATGTAATGCAATGACCGAGCCTAACGCATACTACCTATGTATCCAAACGGAATCAGGTCTGAACGTAGTTCAATTACAATAGGGAGAGTGAAAAATATAAAATGAAATGACCGGGTCTGACTCACACTGCCTACGTATCCAAGAGGAATCAGGTCAAGACGTAGTTCAAATACAATAGGAAAAAGGGAAAATATAAAATGGAATGATCGGGCTTGACTCATGCAGCCTACCTATCCAAGCAGAATCAGGTCATGACGTAGTTCAAATACAAAAGGAAAGTGAAAAATATGAAATGCAAGGGATCGAATTCGACAAGGATTTCCCATGTATCCCACTGAGGGAATTCATGTCGAGCGTAGTTCTAAATACATGGAAATGATGTTTTTGGGTTTTCTAAGGAAGATCGGATCCGATGTAGGTTGCCTACGTACCCCGCCGTGGGAAGTCAGGTCTAGACGTAGTTCTGTTACATTGAAAAATGCAAAAGTACAAGAAATAAGCGCTAATCTTGAGGTGTTCATATGTAATATTTCTTGATGGCGTCTGAATTGATTGGTTTTGTTCTCACTCTGCCATCCATTTCTGCTAAGATTATTGCTCCTCCACAGAGTATTATATGAACCATGTAGGGTCCTTGCCAATTTGGTGCAAACTTCCCTTTGGCTTCTTCTTGGTGAGGAGATATCCTCTTCAATACTAACTGCCCCGGTGTGAACTGTCGAGGTTTAACTTTCTTGTTAAATGCTTTGGTCATTATGTTGTGATAGAGTTGACCATGAAAAATTGCGTCCATCCTCTTTTCATCAATGAGCATCAATTGTTCATGTCTGCTACGTATCCATTCTGCATCATCCAGACCAACCTCTTGGATAATCCTTACAGATGGTATTTCCACCTCGGCATGTATTACTGCCTCCGAACCATAAACCAACATATAAGGAGTTGCCCCAGTTAATGTTCTGATTGTGGTGCGATAACTGAGTAAAGCATATGGTAGCTTCTCATGCCATTGTCTGTGACTGTCCACTATTTTCCTTAAAATCTTCTTGATATTCTTATTTGCAGCCTCAACTGCTCCATTCATCTGTGGCCGGTAAATCGTGGAATTTTGATGAGTAATCTTGAACCTTTCACAAGTTTCCTTCATAAGATCGTTGTTGAGGTTGGCTGCACTATATGTTATAATTGATTCTGGAATTCCAAACCGACAAACTATGTTGTTGCGAACAAAGTCTGCCACTACCTTCTTAGTCACTGCCTTGTATGTCGAAGCTTCGACCCATTTTGTGAAATAATCAATAGCCACCAGAATGAAACGATGTCCATTTGATGCGAGAGGCTCTATGGGTCCAATAATATACATCTCAAACGGCAAATGACCAAGGGGAACCCATCACATTGAGCTCATTTGGTGGAACTCGTATAAAATTTCCATGCACTCGACACTGATCACACTTTTGCACATATCGGATGCTATCTCTCTCCATGGTCATCCAAAAATATTCGAATATTCGGCTCTTAAAATCTTTTTTGCCAAAGTGAACCCATTCATGTGAGGTCCACATGTTCCTGCATTTATTTCATCCAAAAGCCTTGTCGTTTCTGTGGCGTCGACACACCTTAGCAATCCTAAATTTGAAGTTGTCCTATATAGGATTTCTCCGTTAAGGAAAAAATGATTGGTCATCCTTCTCAAAGTCTATTTCTGCTTGCTTGTGGTATTTTCAGGATATTCTTGTGCTTCTATCAATCTTCTGAGGTCATAGTACCAAGGTTTTCTATCCAGTTCCTCATCTACATGAAAACAGTATACATGTTGATCATGTATCTCTATATTGATAGGGTCGATGTAATTCTTGTCTGGATGTTGAATCATCGAGGACAATGTTGCCAAAACATCAAAAAACTCATTTTGAGCTCGAGGGACATGCTTGAACTCAATCCTTGTGAATCTCCTACTCAACTCTTTTATGTAATGCAAATAAGGCAGGATCTTGATATTCTTAGTGGTCCATTTCCCTTGCACCAAATGAACCAATAAGTCAGAATCTCCCATCACCAAGAGTTCTTTGATGTTCATGTCGATGGCCATCCTGAGTCCTAGAATACAAGCTTCATATTCCTCCATGTTATTGGTACAGTAGAACCTAATCTTGGCTGAGATTGGGTAATACTAACCTATTTCCTAAATTAAGACTACTCTTATTCCAACTCCAATTGAGTTTGATGCTCCATAAAAAATATCCTCCATCTATTATAAGACTCTGATATGTCTTCTCTTACAAACAAAACATCTTCATCAGGGAAGTAGGTCATGAGCGACTTGTAATCTTGGTCCACTGGGCTTTCTGCGAGGTGATCAGCCAAGGTTTGTCCTTTGATGGCCTTCTGTGTCACGTAAACGATATCAAACTCGCTCAACAAAATTTGCCACTTTGCTATCTTACCTGTAGGCATTTGTTTCTGAAAGATGTACTTGAGTGGATCCATTCTTGAGATCAAGTACGTGGTGTATGCAGACAAGTAATGGCTAAATTTTTGCACAATCCAAGTCAAAGCGCAACATGTTCGTTCCAAAAAGGTGTATCTTGCCTCGTATGGTGTGAACTTCTTGCTCAAATAGTAAATAGTTGTCTCTCTTCTACTTGTCTCATTATGCTGCCCCAATACACATCCAAATGCATTATCCATGACAGATAGGTATAATAACAAAGGCTTTCCAGGCTCTAGTGGGACTAATACTAGTGGGTTGGACAAGTATTCTTTGATTCTATCGGAAGACTTTTGGCATTCCTCTATCCATTTCGTGGCAGCATCCTTTTTTAGTAATTTGAATATGGGTTCATAGATTACTGTGGATTAAGCTATGAACTGACTGATATAATTCAGTCTTCCCAAGAAACTCATCACATCCTTCCTGGTCTTGGGTGGAGGTAGCTCTTGGATTGCCTTTATCTTTGATGGATCCAACTCTATGCCTTTCCTGCTAACGATGAATCCCAATAGTTTTTCCGCGGGTACTCCAAATGCACATTTTGCTGGATTCAACTTTAGATTGTAATTACACAACCTCTCAAAGAACTTTCGTATGTCATCTAAGTGGTCTGAACTTCTTTTGGATTTGATAACGACATCATCTACGTACACTTCAATTTCCTTGTGGATCATATCATGAAAAATGGTAGTCATGGCCCTCATGTAGGTTGCACCTGAATTTTTGAGACCAAATGGCATTACTCTGTAGCAATACACTCCCCATGAAGTGATAAATGCTGTCTTTTCTGCATCATTTTCATCCACCAGGATTTGGTGATATCCTGCAAAGCAATCGACAAATGATTGCAACTCATGTTTTGCACAATTATCGATGTGTATATGAAAAATTAGAAGTGGGAAGTCATCCTTAGAACTAGCTTTGTTGAGATCTCGATAGTCCACACATATTCTGATCTTTCCATCCTTTTTTGGAACAAGCATCATGTTAGCTAACCATCTGGGGTAGTTTGTAACCCTCATAACGTTCGTCTCGATTTGCTTAGTTACCTCCTCCTTGATCCTTAAACTCAAATCTGGCTTGAACTTTCTTGTCTTTTGCTTAACGGGTAGACAAGTGAGATCAATTGGTAATTTGTGCGAGACAATATCAGTGCTTAATCCTGGCATGTCATCATAAGACCAAGCAAATACGTCAACATACTGCTTAAGCAGCTCTATTAACTCTTGTTTTCTTTCAACCTCCAAATGGATGTTGACTCTTGTTTCCTTCACAATTTCCTCATCTTCAAAGTTGACAACCTCTGTTTCATCCATATTGGATTTTTTCTGACTTTCCACTTGCTCGATCTCATGTGGTAGATTTTCTGGCATCATGCTATCATCGTACTCTTCGTAATCTTGTTCACACTTTCAACTTGCTCGGTAGATTCGTTACATGTCATAACCGTTGAACGAAGCTTTTTATTAATATGAGCGCTGAAAAGTGCAAAAAGTAAGTAAAAATAAATAGATATTTAAAACAACGAGAAAATTTTTAAAGAAAAATAAAGACTTTTATTTCAAAGCATTCTAGCTTTTAAAAGAGGCAAGCAACAAAAGATTAGGCATAATTCAAGCCTCAATTTGATCATGCGAATTTTAAAATAAAAACTACTTTTCCACACTACCAGGACTCTGGTTGAAACATGGACGGGCTGATGGTCCAATTCTGCAAGATTTCTCCAAGTTCGGCATTACAAATGGTCAATTTGCTGAGATTTATCTCTTCCTCTTCTCCAGCCATGGCCACGAACAGATAGCCTATTCCTTCTACGATGTGATCATCACTAGCTTGATCTGGAATAAAAGCTTTTTCTGGTACGAAGACTGTATTTCTTTGCCCCTGGTGTACTCTTCCCGATGCAGGCTCATATCCGAGTCCGTTGGTGCCTCTCTGATGCTTCAGCTGGATTGGCTCAACTATGCCATTGGACTTTGGCCCAAGTCCACTCTTTGGCTGATACCCATACTTCAACATCTCTAACGCAACCATTTTTACTGCATTTGACAATTTTGTATCATCTGGCTCTACTTCCTCATTGACCCTTACAGCTTGCATGATTTCCAAAGTGTGAAAAGTGGCTCCATCTAACTCGTCAGCGATCGAAATAGAATTAACTGAGCTCCCCGTGAATGGTAATCTCTGTGCGACCCCATTCAAACTTTACACACTGATGAAGGGTGGAAGGAATTGCTCTTGCCATGTGAACCCATGGTCTTCCCAACAACATGTTGTTGTTGGATGATACATCCATCACTTGAAATGAAATGGGGAATTCAGCTGGCCCCACCTGCAATGTGAGATAGATCTCTCCAATGACACTTCTTTGCGCTCCATCAAAATCTCCAAGTTTCACACGACTTTCCCTTATCTCTCCCATATTCACACCCAAATCCCTCAGAGCGGTGAAAGGACAGATGTTGTATCCATAACCACCATCAATTAGAGCTTGAGTCACAATCTTATAACCACATTTGACTATGAAGTGAAGCGCTTTGTTATGCCGAGCCCCTTCTGTAGGCAGTTCATTATCATGGAAAGAAACCTTGTTAGCTTCCACTATTCTTCCAATCGTTAAAGCTAAGGTTTCACTTGTGGTCTCTTTTGGAATGTTCACTCCGTCTAACACTTCCATCAAAGCATTTCTATGAGCTTCAGAACTCATAAGCAGAGACAAAATGGATATGTGGGCTGGCGTCTTCTTCAGCTGCTCTTCGACTGAATAGTCTTTAGGCTGCATCTTTTTCCAAAATTTTGCGGCTTTAGTATCGGTAATATTCTTCTTTGGATTCTGTTCTTTTCCAAGAACTCTTTGATTTAGATCTTCTGGGGCATAACACCTCCCCGACCTAGTCATCCCTTGAGCCATGACAGTGTTGATCATCTTGCCCTTGGCGCGTGCTCGATAGTCCCATGGGACTGCTTTGGTGTCATATTCAGGCTTCTAGCGATTAGAGTGGTCACTATAACCCTTAAGAGATATGTTTGGACAGTCAGAGGTTCCCTTAGTTGAACATTGATAACAGGTTGCGCCGAAGATGTCATGGCATCTGGTTCATCTATGTCTAGACAGTCAGGGCCCCCATATTCTTCATCTAAAGTAACCATGTTGACTTCCCGATTCTCATGGTTTGGCAAGGGGTTTTTGTTTACATTAGGAGGCGCTGAAGTGCATTTGATTACTCCTCTCTTGATCAAAGACTCGATTTGGTTCTTCAAACCATAACAATCTTCCATGTCATGTCCTTGGATAATCGAGTGGTAAGTGCATCGCTTATTTTTATCGAAGTTACGAGGGATTGGAAAGAGAAGTTTTCCTTCAACTGGTTGCAACACTCCTGCTGTCCTCAACCCCTCAAACAATTGGGCATAAGGTTCGGCAATAAGTGTGTAAACGTGAGCATTTCTAGCTTCGAGATTTAGACGTGGTCTCGGTGCATATGCTGGTCTATTTTGTGGATTGGTGCTTGGATAGGGACGTACGGTCTTGGAGGATTTTGGTATGCTGGTGCTCGGGGAGGATTATAGTGTGGTTGGGTATTATATACTTGGTATGGGATATATGAAGTATGTGCAACAAATTGGGGATTGTTGGGGTATCGGTGGGATGGTCCTCTCTGTTGGTAAGTGATAGCTGAAACATCCTCCCTTTTCTTTTTAATGCCACCAATGGAATCCAATTGTATAGCCCTACTTGCATCCTGCAATGTGACCATAGACTGAATCTTTCTAAATTTAACACCCTCTTCTATAAAGTCTCACATCTTGACCAATTCTGCGAACTTCTGGCCCATCATTGACACCATCTTATCAAAGTAGACACTTTCTTGAGCTCGAATAAAGTACTTCGAGAGCTCACTCTCATCTACTGGTAGTTGCACCCTTGCAACTTTAGTTCCCCAACGTCGTGCGTACTCCTGGAAATTCTCTAATGACTTCTTCTGTATGTTGGCCAATGAGAATCTGTCAACAGTAATTTTAGTATTGAATCTGAAATGAGTCATGAAGTCCTCAGCCATTTCCTGCCAATCAGGCCATTTTTTAGGGTCATGGCATGTATACTAGGCGATTGCTTCTCCAAATAGACTCCAGATGAACAACTTCATCCTCAGCTTCTCATTTCTCCCTACACCGACTAACTTGTCACAATACACCCTTAAATGTGCGTGAGGGTCACCTTTTCCATCTAACATGTCAAACTTCGGTGGTTTGTACCCTACCGGAATGTCAATGTTTGGATGGATGCGCAAGTCATCATAATTAAGGCTTTCCACCCCCCTAGTTACTTGTAAGCTTTTCAATGCCTTTCTTAGGTCATGTAGTTGGGAATTTATCGATGCATCCTCTTTCAACCGAGCATCTTTCTCCATTTCTGCATATTGATCGGCCTCGTACGGGATATTAACCACAGCTGGCATTGTGAAGGTAGGAGCTCCGACTGCATATACATATGGAACATGTGGCTCATAGGGAGTGGAGACATGTGCTCCAAGTATATGCTGCATTATAGGTACGATAGGGTCACGGTTAGAGAGGTCAGGAATGGACCTGACTTCGGTTGGAGAAGCTGGTGGAACTCGACCGTGTGCGGGAGCGTGTTGAGTTAGTTTTGGCTGATTTGGCAAGTCGGCAGAAGGCAAGCCTTCCTTTGGGAAGTAGATAGGTGTCTTAAAAGTAGGGAAAGTAGTAGCCGACAGTTTGGCCAAGTCTCGCACTTGGCGTAATTCTTCCCTCAAGATCTCGAGTTCTTGCTCCATGCGAGTCATTTTCCCTTTAGATTTTGGATGTCTGTCATGTTTCGAGAATCTTCGGGGTTCTCAATAGGTATCATTATGTTTGAAGCAGCATTGAACTCGTCTTTATCAGTCATATTTCCTTTGGATAGAATGTTGTATCGTCAGCCAGTTTGCAAGTCGACACAAATCAACGTACTTTTGGGGATGAATGATGAAAAAGCAAAGAAAACAAAGAAAAAGGGAAACTATGTTAGTTTGGGAAATATTGAAAGATGTAACAAATATGTAAAAGTAACATATATATACGCTAATTTGGCGACATTCAAAATGCGTCCTAATAGAGAACCTCTTTTTACCTGAGGTAGGCCTACGTTGCAATTAGTTTGATAATAAATTATCCATTTAAACACATTTTAGATTTGGAGCAAACATAACTTTATTGATTAAGGTAGTCTTGGATGTTAGATTGAGGTAGGTGATCAGAAGCCTATGAAATGAAAGTACGGGGATGGCCACAAGGCATACAAGAGGGATAGACCACATGGCATTTTGAGGAGCTTATGAAAGAGTTCAAAGAAGAAAGATGATCTATGGCCAGGTTGGAGCATTATCATCGTCATCGTCCCCATCATAATATGGCCCTGGGTGGTACTCTGGAGACTCTTCAAGGCTGTGCTCGGGTGACATGTCTATCACTCCTCCATCTCTTGGGTCATAGATGTTAGAACCTGTTTCAGAAACCTCCATGTGGTCTTCCTCCACCTCTTCTTATGGGTCCTCTTTAGGATCCTCCTATGGGTCTTCTTCGGGATCCTCTTCTGGGTTTTCTTCAAGGTCCTCTTCCGGGTCTTCTTCTGGATCCTCTTCCGGGACTTCTTCCTCTTCTTCTTCTTCTTCTTCAACCACCTGGATTAAATAATCAATGGATCCAGGAACATTCTGATTATACATGGGTGTGGTGAATCCCATGCGAGAAAACACTGATTCTCTAGCCCAATCAATCTGTTAGGTTATCTACAAACCCCCGATGCCCTCGTACGCTTGGATGAGCCATATGACTCACAACATTCAGCCAAGCATAATATTCCGGCGTACACCAACTTTTCTCTTCTATGTCTAAATCAATCACGTATTCCCACTCGGCTTGCATATTTGTTATCCATTCTAGTGAGACTAAAGTGAAAGCCTTTTCATGTGATCCCATGATCGACCATAGCGGAATGTCTTGGATAACTCCAAATTGTCGCATAACCCGAAAAGGTGCATATGGTTGAATGCCCCTCAACCCAATTATCTCGGTAAAGAAAAAATATTGAGTCCTTGCAAACGTCAATCCTCTTATCCAAGAAAACTTCGGATGACATCTCCTATAATGTTGTTCAAGAATGTACGCCATTCTTCCCTTCCTGTCGGCGCGCCCACCCAATTTCGGAGACGATCTTTTTACATGCACCTATGTAGTAATCTATTTGTGGATCACGGCGATAGAAATGTTCCCTCGCCCAAATCTGTAACAGCATACTGCAACCCCCAAAGAAATCGTGCCCTCTAATGCAAGCTGTCATTGAACGAAGAACTTCGGCGATGATCACTGACAGTAAAGAAAATCTTTGCGGATTGTTAAAGATGCTTATAACCATCGACAATATGTTGATGTCGACAGAATGGGACCTTATCGAGAATACCATGATTCCCAAAAAAACCATAATGAATACTCTTGGTCTCATATGCACCCATGCTTCGCGGGTACATAAAAATTTGTGTTGGTATTCATCGTAACCTTCTAGACGCCCAAACCTCTGAAAGAGATAATCTAACTCGACCTTTTCGTCGTCCACATATCTAAATGACCGAAATATATACAGATCCAGGAGATTTAGAAAATCACCTGTACTGATGGCTGATGGGATCATCAGCAACCTCCCTCTAATCGGTAGTTCGGTAAGACTACTGAACTTCTCTAGTGTATGAGTGATCTCAAAATCTAAGAATTTGAAAGTTACGGTGCTCGGTTCCCAGAACCCCATTAGCTGAGTAACGAAGACTTTGTCGCATTGTGTCCCTAAAAGTGACAATAATGCTTCCAAGTGCCTTCGATTCTCAGCCCCGTGTATCCTGCAGATATTTTGCCACCAATTATGTAGGATGTGTGGCGCTGAAACGACCATTTGGATATCCGGCAAGTGTTGGTTGAGGTTCATTTGAAAAGAGGGTAAAGGGTGTGATGAGTTTATTTGCTCCAAATCCGTAAAGTGTTTTCGTTTGGATAATTTATATCAATTTCACACAAAATGTATGTCGTCAAGTTTTAAAGAAGAAACTCATTGACATTTGGGTGGTTTCCTAAACACAACAACAATACCTCATATTATCTTGCCTAAGGCTATGCAACATAACCTATTTCTAGAGTAGGATTTTTTCCTAGATGATTGAGAGTGACACTGGTAATTGCGAGAGGGCGCACTAGCGTAATAGCACCAACTCTGAAACTAAGGAATCCAAAGAGAGTTTCGGAGGAGTGCAGGAACACCCTTCGCGTGTTTAGTGTGTTTTGGGTACAACCAAAAACTCAATAGAAAGTGCAGATGATAGTGTAGGAAATCAGTAACAAGTAATGTTTTAGAACAAATAAGGAACACAAGCTTGAATTTCACTTGCGACCTTTCAGTCAAAGCGATATATCAATAATAAGTTGAAAAATAAACACGTAATCACAAATGTTGCTCCTAAATTTTTTACTAAGATTAAAACCATTGATTATTCCCCAGTAGAGTAGCCAAGCTATCGCACCCTAATTTCGAACTAGCCGAAACAGTTCACAACATAATATGGCTAACACTCTGATTTTTGAAAAAAATATTTGTTTTTTTCTTAAAGTCACCACCTAAATTTTAAGGCAAATATTAGGAAAACTATTTTTTAAATGTGTAAATGCAAACTCTGTTTTGATTTGCGAAACCAGTGAAATTCTGAGTAAGGGTTTTGCTTACTCGAGAGGGAGGTATTAAGCACCCTCAGAGCATATCCGAAAATAGTCCTTAAACTCAATTTAGGAAAATATAATTAGAAAAACTTATTTATTTATTTGCTTTAAAATCAATGGTAAGTAAATTTTATTAGTTAAAAAAAAATTAAAATACAAGGTACGGCATATATATGTCTATTAAATAAAATTAATAGTAGTATGTTTATCATACAGTAAAAAATAAATAAATAAATTTACTAAAAATGTATGACAATTTTATATGTTGAAAAATATAGATGTGTCTTATATAAATGTAAAATAAATGTTGAGTTTAAAGGGTATGAAAATTTGTTGTTTTATTTATATATAGAATTAAGACGTGAAAGAAAATAAAATAAAATGAGATAGTAATCAGGTGTCAATGTGTAGTAGTATGTGTGATGTATTATTTGAAAACGAAAAAAAATAATAATGATACTAAATGTCAAAATATTTTATAAAGTTTGTGATCTTAACTATATTTATTATGAAGTATAGTATATACATGTATGTTGTTTAAAAAAAAATAAAAAAAAATAAAAATAAAATATATATATATATATATATGAACGTTTGTTATTTTATTTGTATGTAGGAAAAATAGTCAATAGAGTATAGTTAGTAAAATAATATGTACATCAAAGTGTAGGGATTTATAGTTTATAAAAAATAAATAACACTCGTAAGAGTGATAGTAGATAGGAGAAAAACTAAACATAATTAGTACCTTTATGTGCATGACATATATATGTATGTACCTTTTATTTTATTTTTGAACCTCTTGGCATATCTAAAATCTCGAAATAATATGTTAAGAAATTAAATATTTTGGCAATATTTGATTAAAAAAATAATGACAATAGCAGATATATTTTCATAAAGGGGGGGGGGGGGGGAGGGTGACGTAAAGAATATAAAATAGGCCTAACTATTGGGACTTATTTTATATTTATTTTGTTGCTAAAATGTAAGGGTCTATTTCCCTACTTACTTTCTTAAGAAAATAAAATAAAATTCTAGAAGGTAATAACTTTTGCCTTGTGTATTTCTAAAGGTGGTTATTTTAACCTTTAAATTAGTTTCAAATTTATTTGGAAGTTTTAAATGATAAATTATCCTTAACATAAAGGCCTAAATGAGTGTTGACAAGTAAAGCTATTAAATATTTTGGTCCTTTTAAAATAACGTTTCTTCTTCCTTTTGAAAGTAGTATTTTCAAGCACCTTTAGACTTGAACTACAGAACTTTTAAACTCTTTAAAGTATAGTGGTTAGATAAAAAATCTATATCTTTAGGTCCCAAAAATTGGTGTTTTAACTAAGAAAAAGAACTACATTTTTTTTACACTAAAATCTGCTCAATAAGGTTGTTAATAGGTGCAGTGTTTTAACTTACAAAACCAGCAATTTTCAAGTAAAAAAATCTGCACTTTTGTACCTAAAAAATCTGCATCAAAAACCCTCTGAACAAAGCGTTTTTTCGTTCTAAAAATACACATTTTTTGCACTAAAAATCTGCACGTTAAAAGCTGCAATTTTTACCTCTTGAAATATGGAATTTTTCAAACTAAAACCTGCACTTTCAACCTCAAAATATGCATCCATTAAGTTGCTAAAAAAATCGTTATCAACTCTTATTAAAACAAATCTTAAGTTGGATACATTCTTTTTTAAAGAAATGAAAAGAAGTCATTCCCAAATTAACTTTTCTTAAAGGCTAAGCTTTTACGACAAAAAAAGATATGAAAACTTCGTTAGAAAGCGTCGTCCTAAGCGAGTTGGTCATATCAAAAACCCAATATCTAGAGGGACGGGAAGGTTCAAGACTATATCTTACTATCTCTCTTGGTTTATTTGTACAAACCCAAACAAAATAAAAGCAAGCATAAATATATGTGAAATAGTCATGTGTAAAATGTTAGTCAAAAGATAACAACACATATACGATATAAAGAACGTGAAAATTTTGAAGCGAGAAGGAAGATTCGGACACTATTGACACAATAAGGCTGCTAGATGTGAGCTTATAATGTATCGATGAGCACAAATCTGATTTGGGACAGATGAATGGAGTCGTATCACAACTCAAAATGCGCTCACGAGTGTACATGTGAAATAAAAAAAAAGAAGAGGATTAGATAACACATGTTACCAGTTAAGTTACATGAGTACTAAGTAATCAAGGAGGATCCTCATGCTGAATTCCAATTGAAACAAACCAAGATCCAAAGATGAGATGGAAGGAAAATTACGCTAAGTACACTTAATGGAAAAGTTCGAGAGAATTGAACATTCCAAATTTAAACTAACTTAACTTACAACTTTGGGGGAAATAGAAGAATTCATGTCAAAATAGGCAAATATCATTCATGTTAACAGGTTACGGAAAAAAATATGTCTTTCAACATATGACATTTAAACATACACGCAAAATATGCCTGATAGGAATATGTAATTTTGTTCATAGAACCTATTCTATATGTTCAAATCTGGTCATCATAGATTGCAGTGACAGAGCGAGGAGTAATCTTGTAACGACCCACTAGGTCGTTTTGAGCACTAAGACTATTTTGACTCTTTTCATAAAATTTTAAATAGAAATTTGAACTATTCGGTAACTACGAGTGTATAGTTGATGAATATTTACTAAATAAATAATTAATGTAATTTTGTAGTTAATGGGCCAATTAGTAGTTAACTATTCGGTATTTTATGTTTGTCTTGGATATTTGAAGTTATATTGAGTGTATGAGTTAGAATTAATGGGAAGTTATTGGGTAATAATTAGTATGTAGTTTTTGGATTGGAAAAAAAGAGGAAAAGAAGTCAAGTTTTGGAGGTATTGACCACGTGATAGGTTCTGATGGGGGAAATGACATAATTTTTAGTAAGGAAAAATTATTCATTGGCAAAGTAAGACTATTACATAATTGGTTTATGTATATTTTCCGTTGTTAAGGTTACCGATTGTGAAATTATTGATTTTAATTTCAGAGTTTTGTGATGGTTATTAACTTATTACTTTATAATTGAAGTTTTAATAATTTGAGATAGTTACTTAAATATTAGGGCATTGTATTATATGAAACCATTAGTTTTATGATATTTGATAAATTGAGACATAATCTTAAGCTTAATTTATTAGGAATATGAGATTTGGATTATTTAGTTGGCACCAAGATTTATGAATTTAATTATAGATTAGGGGAGTTTTTTATTTAGGATAGATATATAATAATATGGGTGTCTACGAACTTGCCTGCTTACAAATAACGCATATTTGATAGATTAAGAACATTCTGAAGCTTTACGAAAGGGAAAAGCAAAATCTTGAGGATTCGTGACACGTGTTCGACATTCAAGGTATGTTAAGACTTCCTAGACTTCGTTGAGGGACGTTTTCTAATTAAATATTAAAAATGAAATAGACAATGGGTAAGGACAAAGGATGGGGGTCTCGTACCAGTGGTGTGAAGGCATTGGTACAAGTACCAATGTTATTAAAGGGAAAGTTTATTACTATAATATGATAGATTAAAATTCGAGAATGCCAAAGCATATGGGCATTAGCTGATGTGTTTAGTGACTTGATTTCTTTTGTATGGTTGTGTTTCTTTATTAAACCTATATGTTTGTGATAATTTAGGTGATTATATATCATAGCGACATTTGATTTATTGAAATCTTCATCATCCCTTTTTATTGATATCATATTGTGCACATGCATTGACATGAGATTGAGTATGAGTAAAGGTCTAACACATGGAGATCGTCCGTGTTGAGATTGAGTATGATTATAATTTGGGCACGTGGAGATCGTATGTGCGAGTGATTGATTTTGATTATAAGTTGGGCACGTGTAGATCGTCTGTGCCGGGGATTGTTTGATTTTATAATAGTGCGTTGAGATCGTCCGCACAGACACGTGGAGATCATCCATGTCGGTATATGGACCTTGCGAGTCCCCCATGGGTCATGAACTCTCGATGTATTTCCGAGGAGTATCATGTATATACAGTTGGGAGAGTACTTGGCATATGAGGCATATCATTCATGGTGTCACATTGCATTGCATCTCATTACATCCCTCATTCTTGTTGATTATGTGTGTTATTGGTGGTTGAACATTTCGTGACATTTGATTATCTCTATTGATGAAAACTTGGTTGATAAGTATAATGTGGACATGTAAAAAATAAATTAAAGGTTTATTTTCTTATATACTGCTGTCACTACTTCTTTGTTGTCGGTCTATGAGATATACTGGGTACACGTGGTTTTATACTCATACTACACTTGCTGCACTTTTTTGTGGTGCAGATTGTATTTCGAATTCGAGCGTATTTCTTGGAGCTTGAGTCTGAGTTTGGTTTATCCTCTTGGAGTTGTGGTGAGCTGCTTGGATGTTCTGCAGCTCATACCTTCATCTATCTCTATTTATTAGGTTGTTTTGGTATTATGATAGGATATTTCTTGTGTTTAGACTTGTTATATAAGTAGAGACTTGTATTGGCTTTTAGAAGCTCTTGTACTTATGACACTAAAATCTTGGGGTAGTATTTCAGTTTTCCGCATTTTATTTAAAAGACTTAGTATGTAGGATATTCACTTGCTACTCACTTTTCCATATTTTAAGTGGAATTGGTTAACTTATTGGGTTGGCGAACCTATCGGTTGGGAATATAGGTGTCATCACGACTTGTGATTTTGGGTCGGGACAAATCTGCTCAGTTAAACATCCCGAAACAATCATAAAACAGAAATTCAGAAGGGATACGAACATTTAACATGACGTAACTAACAACACTGTATAGCAGGAGCAATAAAGCATTCCCAGAAAAGATGAAACATGAGAGATCAAAGTTTGATTATACAATAGAGATGAGAAGTTTGGTTAAATCAAACGAATTTTGATGATGCCTAGTGACTTACATTACCAGCTGATAGCCCTATATTATTCTTAGGTAGTCATAATAGAGAAGAAAGATTTTCACGTATTGCTTATTAACGACAACTGAAACGGACAGGAGAGGACTTCATGTTGGTCTCTTAACTAAAGAGCTTTAACAGACTTAAAGTCTAGGCCAGATTACAAGAACTTGACATAAACTTCTAAAGTATCGAATATCCTTAAATACTATAAATAGCTTAGATATTTTAGCAAATAAAATGGAGTTCTAATGAACAAAAAAAAAACAGATTTATTATGTGTCAACACTCTTGAGAGAAAAGCAGTAGTCTAATCCAATATATAAAAATCTATTCTAATTTGAGTACTTCCACACTACCATCCATAAGAACACCAACATAAGAGAGGAAATTGATTCCATATTGAAAAATTGAAACAGTAGCAGGTGAAGGACTGATAATAAGCGCTAGAAATGATCATCTAGACAAAGCTTTGTTGTACTGGAAGGAGTAAACAAAATTTAGAATTGAGACTCCTCAAACTTTAAATGGAATCTGACTTGCGAAACAACAAAATAACTCATGAGATATCTGTAACATCGTGTAAGTTGAAGTAACTATGAAGAAGCTTGAAATTAGAAATAGTCATTTTTGGAAAGAATTCAAAAATCTGGAAATTTGGTTTAGTATGGGAAAAAGTGAGTTTTTGGTCAACTTTGAACAGTCATAACTCCTAGCTCAGGATGATTTAGGTGTAGTTCCAGTTATGTTTACGAAGCTTGTGGAATGATATTTCCAACGCCGCCAAGTTTGCTTGATTTTGAGTTCGCATGAGTGAGTTATGCCCTTCGGAAGTTGGGCTGTTGGCATAGAGAAGTCATCCGAAAATTGTAAGGGTATTTTGGTCTTTTCCCTAACCAATTCTTTTGGTTATATTAAGGGTTTAGAATGATTTTTGGATCATTTTTTCCCTTTTTAAAAGAGTGAGAATGAGGGTTTGTGAGTGAAGAGGAGAAGATGACGAGAAAGAGATGAAGAAGCAAAGTTCGTCAAGATCGTCGTGGTTTTCGTCGGGGGTGATCCCTATTAAGGTATGTGAGATCATAGTGTTGGGTTGGTTCTTTCCCCCACATGCCAAACTCGTTTTAATTTCCGAGAAAAGATTTAGTTGTGTTTGTTGAAGTCTTGTGGTTGTGGTTGTTGAAGTGTTATGGTTGTGTTGAAGTTCCTTGTTGTCTTGGTACATGTTTCCGGTTGTGATTTCGAGTTGAATCTAGTGTATGTTGAGGGGTTTTATGATTCCAAGTGTTTGGGGCTGGAACCTTTGAAGTTAAGGTGGTTTAGAGTTGGAAAAATGAAGGAGAAAAGTCGAATTTTCGGGGAAAAGGGTTGGGGTGCTGCGCCAGCCAGCGCGCCCCAAAAGGGACTCTGAAGTCCAGCCCTTGGGGCGGCGCGCCTAGCATAGCACCCAACAGGCCTCTCTGAAGTCTGAAGTCTAGCGCTCCACGGCTCTCAGAGCGCCAAGGACGCCAAGTTTTTCCTCATTCTTCCCCACTCTTTCATACATGTTCCTTGGTAATGTACCTATGTTTTATAGTTGTTTTCAACACTCCAAGGTACGTCTAAACGTCAAGAACTCATCCATAAACATGAGATCATTACCTTTGAATTCATAATCCAATTCGAGGAAAGTTCGGATCAAAGTCAAGTGAAGCTAGAGTGAAGCTTAGAAGTTAAGAAGTAAGTCAAAGCAAGTCTTTAAAGTTGTTCAAGAGTCTTTATTGAACGTTTTAACTTCATCTTAAGGCTCAAGTTTCAAGTTAAGTAAAGAGTATAAAGTTGAGTTCATTTCTCAAAGATTATTAGGGAACTAAGTATTCCCAATGAAGTCTTAAAGAAATGTTTGTACATTTAAACAAGATTGGGAACTGAGATTTCCAAAGGGCCTTCGGGATAGTTTTTCAGAAAAAAAAGAGTAATCGCTTTTTAAATGAAGCAAGAGAGGAAACTGAGATTTCCAAGATAGCCTTTGAGCTAAGTTTTTGAGTAATTATCTCAAATCAGCAGGAAGAAATATGTTTTAAAAAAACATAATAGCCAGTACATTTTTGGGAGTAGTATTGAGCACCTATTTGGGGGAGCGTTCAAAGAACCCACAGCCTCCATAGCACCATGTAGCCATCATGGGTAGAAGAGGTTCATACTTTTTAGATGAATCCTTTTCAAATTAGACTAGTGGATCCATTAGGCAGTTCAGGTCCTATACATTTGGCCGGGTACATGATGCTTTGACAGCATGAGGTTGATCGTTGTATCATCACTATAGCTTTTATGTGATGGTTGTCGGTTAGAGAAACTCCCACAACAATTATTGTATTTTTTTAAATACATCAGTTCATTTGTTTTTCTATATACATCTCAGACTTATTGTAGCTTCGTATACACATAGAGTTTTAGCAGGTTTTAAACATCTTTTCTTTATAATGCACTTGTTTTGAATTGCCTTATATTGAAATGAGTCAGTCAGGTTGAGTTGAGTTGAGCCAGGTAAGCTATTCAGTTTCTTCCAGATTTCCTTCTAGCCTATGTTTCTTAGCTTCCAACTCGCATACTCGTACATTCAATGTACTGATGCCAGTTGGCCTGCATCTTACGACGATGCAGACGCAGGTACCCATTATCAGCATCCAGCACGTCGTTGATCCAATTGAGCACTCCAGAGTCAGCGGTGAGCCTCTTTGCATTCCGGAGGACTCGGTTATTTTGTTTTCTTAAGTTTTGTTTTATTAGGATGTTGCGGGGTCTGTCCTAACATCCATATCAGTGTTATAGAGGCTTCATAGTCAGTCAATCAGTTAGTATTGAGTCTCTCATTTCTGTATATATGTAAATAGTCTATTTTGAGACTCCAGTTGCCTTTTTTGGCCAGATTTTTATGAGTTAGGTTGTTTTATGACCTTTCATTGCATGGATTATTCTGTTGAGTTAGGTTTTCCGCTGAGATAAGAAAGTCAGGTCAATGGTCGCTTGGGGGCCAACAATGGTCTTCGAGTGCCGGCCATCTCCAGGGTGTAGTCTTGGGGCGTGACAAATTTGGTATCAGAGCACAGAGTTCAAGAGTCCTAGGGAGTCTATGAAGTCGTGTCTGTAGAGTCCTATTATCGGTGTGGAAGCGCGCCACATCTATAATTGGGAGGCTGCAACATTTAGGATGATTTCTCACTTCTTTCACACTCATCTCGTATGTTAGAGTTGATCTCTAAAAAGTTTCTCTCTAATCCGTGCCTGCACGTGTTTTCAGATAATCATGCCTTCATGAAGAGTTGGCAGAGGGCGTCTTCCTAGACGTTATGTTGGAGGAGCAAGATTTACCTTATGCACCTGAAGTGCAATCACAAGGGGAAGTTTCTAATGCCGAGTTCAGAGAGGCAATTAGAATGTTGAGTCAAGCTGTAGCAAATCAGATTGGTCAGCAAAGAGGAGCTCGACATGAAGGAGCTGACACTTCAAGGATTCGTGAGTTCTTGGGGATGAATCCTCCGAGTTTCATGGGTTGAGCACTACTGAGGATCCAGAGGATTTCATTGAGGAGTTGAAGAAGATTTTTGATGTGATGCATGTGGCAGATATTGAGCGGGTTGAACTAGCTGCTTATCAATTGAAGGATGTTGCTAGAACTTGGTTCGACCAGTGGAAAGGGGGCAGAGCTGAGAATGCACCACCTACAAGTTGGGCCGATTTTGAGGAAGCTTTCTTGGGGCATTTCTTTCCTCGAGAATTGAGAGAGGCCAAGGTACGTGAGTTCCTCACACTTAAGCAGGAGTCCTTGAGTGTTCATGAGTACAGTTTGAAGTTCACACAATTATCCCGCTATGCTCCGGAGATGGTTGCGGACATGAGGAATAGAATGAGCTTGTTTGTTGCTGGGTTGTCTCGGTTGTCGAGCAAGGAAGGT